>NC_142841.1:3030303-3333333 GCF_061612785.1 Hesperophylax consimilis | reverse complement strand
GAATGCCAACATTTTTATAAATCCCAACCAGGAACTATTAGATTCCTGGTCAAATAAAATTTTACACGCAAAACACTTCAATTATCTCAACCAAACGTATGTTGACAAAATTAAGTCAAACAAATGGTTGAGTATTGGAGAGTTGAGCGCAGAAATAGAAGGATTTATGCTTGCAATTCAGGATAGAGTCATTAATACTAAAAATTATAGAAAGCATATAATCAAAGATACAAATCAAATTGATGATTTGTGTAGAAAATGTTTGGCTTTTCCGGAAACTATAGAACATATTATATCGGGATGTTCTATATTAGCACCGTCCGAGTATACATTTAGGCACAATCAAGTTTTAAAAATAATTCACCAAAATTTGGTAATTAAACATAACTTGATTGACTGCCGTAATGTAGTACCATATTATGAATACGAACCAAATTCATTTTTAGAAAACGAATTTTATAAAATATATTATGATAAAACTATACTAACAGACCGAGCGATTAGTCATAATAGACCCGATATAGTTTTACATGACAAAATTAAAAAAATAACTTATATCATTGATGTTGCTATTCCAAATTCCTGTAATATTCAAAAATCTGTTAGTGAAAAAATAAGAAAATACACAGATTTAGGAAATGAAATAAAAAGAATTTGGCATTCTCAGACTATAAAAATATTACCATTCGTTATTTCGGCTACTGGCATTATACCTAGCTCTCTAATTAAAAATTTAGGCGTATTAGATCTATCAAAAAATTTATATATAAAGATGCAAAAGTCGGTCATTTTGAATACATGTAGGATAACAAAAGATTTTTTAAATATTTATGTTGAGGGATCAGTAGGATTTATAGGCCCTGTTAGAAGTTCTACCGAGCCGAACCCTCTGATATGAAAATATCTGGAGACGGTGAATTTTTTTTCCCATTTGATATCTGGTGATTTGACGTGTTGTTGTTCTTGTATTGTTTTGTATTAATTTTACTTATATAATGCACTTACATAGTGTTGATTGACTAGCTGATCATTTGTGGAAAAGTGAGTGGAAGGGTTAAGTTTTTCCTTTGGGGAAGACTTAACCCGGACAACTAAATCGGAAGTTTAAAATAAAAAAAAAATAAAAAAAGAAAGGACGAGGATGACAAAAATATTAAGACAAAAAATATCGTCTGTACAAACATCTTAACTAACTTTTATAAATTAACTAATGAATTATATATATTATACTTAGGTACTTGAAATATAGTAATGGTTTTATATTACCCACACTCAGGCAGTGCCTTAGTGGGTTTTCATTTCTTGTGTATACAATTTGGTAATATATTTCATGTTATTATTTACTGTCTATTAATATGTATATTATATGTAAAGAAATGAAAATAAATAAAGTAAAAAAAAAAATTTAGTGTATGATTTTATTAACCAACTTTATCAGTTGTCTGAATTCTTCAAACAATATGTTCCAATTTTAAAAAATGACACTTTAATTCAAAGGTAATTTGAGTTCATTTAATCAGAGTTCACGCAGGATTAATGCACAGATAACCGAAATTAGTATGTTTGAACATAATAAATTCTTATTTAACTTAGTTGTTTAGATGTGTTAAATCGTACAGGTCAAAAAGAGTTGTTTTATTCCCAAATATTTAATACTTAATGATAAATAAACCTGAACCTTGAAAAAAACATGGATTGAGGGATGGGTTTAGAGTTTCGATCGATGGAGCATAAACGACATGTCTGCTGATAATGCGGTATCTTTTTACCGGAAAGTTGCCTAGGAAACTAGCATCGGCGAAGAAATGGCAGGCATAACTTACCCGCAAACTCCTGACACTTCAAAACACGTACATAGGTTAACTCCTTTCGCTCCCTGAACCGACCATATTCACGTCATATTTATATATTAAAACTCTACGTACAGTTCATAGTAAAGGGTTCAATATACCTTCCACATTCCTGGAAAAGTCCATTGGAGAGGCTGGTGAGAGTGTCATTGAGCCTGATGGAAGGCTTTCCTTCCAAGATAAGCAGGAGGTTCTCCAGGAAGATGAAGAATAAGAAGTAGGGCCAAGCCTGTGAACAAAATAATTATATGATAGTTAAGTAATTTATTTGATAGTTCACAATAGGTGCCCAAGGATGATGTTTTTGATGACACAAATGCGCAAGGAAGACATTTTGGAAAATGAAAACAGGTCGTGTATATAACTCGTCCTTGGGTTCAATAGCTCGGATATGGAAAGGTTTTCTGGTTTTTGTGTGCCCTTTCTACTACAGGGTGGATCTCTTCAAGACCTTGGTTGACTCTTCGCTTTCCTCAGAAAGACCCGTCACCCAGCTACTCCAAAGATAACACAGGTTCTAAGAGTAACAACAAATTATAATTAATTTAAAATACGGGGAAGAGATAGGAAGAGAAAAAAAAACAAAACGTAACAAAGCATGACAAGAAAATTAAGAATTTTATTTTTTTTTAAATATTCTAATTGTATTCTATTCTACTTCTAAATGTTCTAAATATTCGAAATAGTATAAATATGAAATCGATTTCAATTCTATTCTAATAAATACCAGTCTAATGCTTGGGAAACAATACTATTTAATTTCTTATCTCACAGGTATACCTATACAAAGTTTTTGCCTTTTGTGAACACAGTGATTAAGATTAACATAATGTGCCAGACAGAAGTGTATGACACACAAGACTGTAAATAGGGCCGGTGATCCCAATCCGTGGAGGCAGAAGGCGTCTTCCTTCAGTGGCGTCGGGGCGTCGAGCGGGGCGTCTCTGTAGCCGTTGTAGCTGGTCCGATGCTAGTACTCGTCCTTGCTGTAGAGTCCGGGTCTTGTCGTAGGGGCAGAGAGGTCCGGGTGAGGCGAGGGTCAGAAGAAGAAGAGAAGGCGAGTAGAGTCAGAAGTCGGAGCGAGGTAGAAGGCAGAGCAGAGAGAAGTGTAGAGCTGGTGGAGGTTGCTGGCTATCTGCCTTTCCAAGGGACTGTTGCCCGTTTTATAGGACCCCGGCAGCCTTCGCTGGCCGAGCGACGTTCACATGGGCCTGCTTTCTCTTTGATTCCTGGAATCGAAGCCCGTGTTTGTGACGCGCCCGCGGCCCGCCGCCGGGTTGGCTACCGCCTCTCGGCCGGTAATTTCGGGCTCGTGGTCGAACGCGACCACGGCCTCTCTTTGTTCAGACACGATCCTCAGAATCGCGCTTGGGGAACGTTCTGACGGCGAATCACCTCGCACGCCACGACGGCGCACGGCCCCTTGCTTCGGGCCGGGGCCGAACGTTCCCTCTCGTATAAGTACGACTCTAATAATCGTGCCCGAATTAAATGCTCTCATGATTGTACCAGCTCTAACAATACTTCTCTGCCCGTATACCTCTATCCAAGCTCCGACGTTTCATTTATTGATAACTTTTTACATTTTCATACATAGTTACATTTACATTTCAGTTACATACATTTTATACATTTAGGATTTATTTTATTCTATATTCTCTAAATTTATCTTATAATCCTAACGTGGGTGACTGCGGCCGAGCCCGGAGCAGTACGTCCGTCACACATAAATTCAAGGTCTCGTAGATTTTGTGAAAAAATATGTCTTTCGGGTGCTATCATTATTATCTTCGGTCATTCACAACAATAAAAATAAATGTGTTTATCTTAATTCATTGATGTTATCACAGTAGCAAAATATTGTGTACTAAAAACTACTAAAAAATAATTAAAATACCATTGACCTTAATCTTGACACAGTAATAAAACGCGTTCTTACATCACTCTTTTTTTTTGCCTACAAGCATACATAAATTAGCACAAAAAATATTGTTTTTCATGAATTAGTTATTGGAATTTATGTAAACAAGTTTACTAGATATCTCAAGAACAATGCTCTTATTTATTGAACCTGTTTATCGGATATGAATAATTTTAAACGATTTTATTGAAATGATAACATGACATTGACTACAAATGAAAATAATGTATAAATAAGAGGAATGTTTGAGGGCTCAGTTAAAACCCATATAGACCTCTCAATTTGGTTGGTGTTGCGTATAGACAACGCGATGGTTGGTTCAATTTCGTCACTTGCTCCTCTGGGGAAAAAGCGTAGCATGCATCCCAGTGGCGGCCAGCTAATATGTGCTCCCGAGCGCCGAACAACCAACAAGATTTCCGACATGACTAATCACAATACGAAACTCGGTTCGGTTATAATATCTCATTCAAAAGGTACCTACTTATTAAGCGCGCTTAACTTGCAGACCGACTTTGACTTGTGCCTATGTTCGTAGCAGTTCGTTTTCGATTGCGATCCAAAATTTAACTGCTTTGTCGCATATTCTGTGGAACAGTCGAAAGCGTGGGTACATACCAGTTCATACTATTCTTTGCAAATAATACCATATCATGGACGGCGTTCGGGGTTTTACCACCACATCAGAAGGAACGGTTTATTCAGTAGAAAGTTAAACTAAAACGTGTATGTTTAATGTTATTGTCGATATCGTGGTTTCAATTTACCATCTGCTATTTTCAGCGAATGTTTCGCTTCTTGGATACAAGCATTTAAGATAAAATTTGTCATTAAGAGATGAGTGATGGTCAGATTACTTATTATCAGTTTAGTCAGTACTCGCCGTTGCCGGGCACGGTCTGTTGAATTAAAAAATGTTCTTACTCTGCGAAAGTTTTAAAGTTTAATTGCAGGTTATATCGATCTTGTATATCAATTATTAATAGGGTTATCAATTGCAGGTTATACTAATTTATGATTACTTTTGTGTTTGTTCAAAGTATAAATTAAGAATGAGTTTGAATGTGGAATACATTAAGAACAATAGGTCGAGTTTTGAAAACAAAGTGATAATAAAAAATGTCTGTCCACCTAAAATCTGAACTGATAATAAAACAAGAGTGAAAATCTGGATCGAAGAAGTTTACTCGATCATTTAACAAAACAATGTATAACAAAGCTTCGTAGCTCTGTGCATGTGATCAATTGAATAGTTTATTTTGTTTTACGTGTTTAATTTACGATGTTGATTCAGTTTGGAAAATCAGCGGTGTTACTGATGTAACTCACCTTTCTTAAAAATCAAAAAACATAATTCTTGTCATTTACATTTACAAAAAGTTTTGAGCTTAAAGGTTTTAGGAAAAGTTGACATCAGAATGCAATTGGATTCTGGCTACCGTGCCTAAGTTAAACACCATAATGAGCTATTTAATAAAAATCGATACAGGTCAAATTTCCCAGAACATGATTTCAATGTTACGTTTAAAACGTATGACTTCCAAAATAAAGTTCAGTAAAAGTGAACTCTGTAGAATTTACGCCCGCGACGATTTTTCAAAAGCTAACGGCCCTTTATCAATTTTACAAATTTTTTATAGTACTTGTTCATCAGAAGACTTTCCCGAGACTGTGAAATTACTAAAACTTTTGTGCACCATTCATGACCTTTGGAATGACCTCAGTTGAAAGCTAAAGATGTTTCTCAACGTTAAAAAGAATAAAATCTTTTTTAAACACGTTGAGCCAGGACAGACTGATCACACTATCAGTGTTAAGCATTGATAGAGGTCTTCGCTAAACAAAAGGAGCAGAGAATAGAACTTCTTTATAAATAGGTATGTACCTTTATTTAATTTATTTTATGACTTAATGTTGTAATCCGGTGAACCCCCATATATTTTGACCACCGGCCGCCACTGATGCATCCTACTTTATCAACGTATAAAAGTCGTATGATGATACTAAAAGGATAAAAAAAATCCTTATACGGTTTTATTCGTTGCATCATTTTATCGTCAGAGATATCATGTTTTTTGTCAACCACAAGCATATACTGTTAAAAAATCCGCCAAAACTTAATGATCATTAGTCGTTCCTGTAATCTGATAATATTATTACTCCAGCGTCTGGACGGTGTAGGCCCTCTGATTGGTCAAATTTAAATTGTCTGTTTCGGTTAAATTAGGCTAACTTGAAATTTAAGACACGATTTGAAAATGACACGATGCTCATATAATTTTTGGATTATATCGAAGAAAATATGTTTTAGAAAGTTGACAATCCATTGGATTCATTACATTACAGTAAAAATTATCCACAATTACGTATTAAAATTTGACGTTTATCATTATTCATGCCATATTCACGCGAAAGACAGATTGTTCAGTGTTGCCAGCGTATATGGATTTCCAATCATTGTAAAAAACTTTTATAGCCAGTTAGTGTCAAGCAATGTACAATGTCAGTGTGATTATTTAATGTGAGATATATTATAATTATAAATAATAAATATAATTATAAATCCACCATTACCACCATTTAAAGCCGGCTGCAAAAATAACCAGCTCCACTCGATACTTTACGTAATTAATTATTTTTTGATATTACAACACCGACCCCATGCGCTATCATGTTTAATATCTAGGTAATTACATAATAATTGACGTGCTAACCTAGAAATTTGTTTTAAAAAGTTCCTGTGAGTCACTAAAGATAAATATTTTGTTTTCAGATTATTATTTCAATTTAATAACTATGGCTAAAAGGAATGTGGACAATATTTTACCAGAATTGGCCGAATTTCGGAATGTTCGAATGAGAGAGGGACGTTTACCGAGCGATCGAAGTGCCCGAAGACGAATAGAATATATGACTGATAATCAAATTGAACACAATAATTCCAGAAGGCGGTTTTCCACAGCAAATAGATGTAATGTATTCTTGAAGTGTGCTTTAATCAATAATCCAAATTATGTGCTTCCAGAACAGAATTATTTCGGCGTCATGTCAAAAGAATGTACAATCGAGCATTGCAAGGCGCTTCATTTTGAAGTTGAAAAAGGTAAACTGTTACATTCTTGCTGTCATAATGGAAAAATAATACCACAAATTTTAGCTTATCCTCCAGCACTTAACGCATTATTGACAGGAGATTGTAGTCAATCTAAAAACTTTAGGAATTTTATTCGTCAATATAACAGTGCTAATGGATTTGCCTCATTTGGAGCGCAAATAGCTAATATCCCAGGTAATGGTCCATATTGTTTAAAAATTTCTGGTGAGGTTTATCATTTGACTTCCAGAAGTATACATGTTGAAGGTGAAATACCTTCTTATGCTCAGCTTTATGTATATGATCCTGATGAGGCTGTTAGAGTGCGTATGAGTCATCCATCTAATGCCGATTGCTATCAAAATATAATGCAAATAATTGATAGCGAAATACGCCAAATAAGCCCTTATGCTCATCAGTATAAGAAACTAAAAGAAGCTGTCGAGGAAGAAGAATTACGCATTGCGGCTGACGGTGGGCAGGTGAGAGATATACGTCTATTATTTACACGTTCATCAGCTGATGACCAACGGAGGTACAATGCTCCAACCAGTTCTCACGATATCGCCATGGTATATGTAGCAGACAGAGACGGGAATTTACCATCGGGTATAGATATCGCTGTTTATCCTAAAAATGTTGAAGGACTTCAAAGGGTGGCAACTTTATCAAAGCATTTAGATCCTATGGTTTTCCCACTACTATTTCCATCAGGTGAATGTGGTTGGACCCCAGGCTTTCAGCATCATGCTGATTTCTGTACTGCTCAACGTCATACTGTAACTGCCATGCAGTTTTATGCAAGTAAATTAGCAGTGCGAAGAAACATATTTAATCCAATCCATTATGCGGGTAAACTTTTTCAACAGTATTTAATTCATGCTTACATTATTTATGAATCTGGTCGCCTAGATTACATTAGGAAAAACCAACGACAACTCAGAGTGGAATGCTACCAAGGTTTGCAAGACCATGTAAGAAATTTAGCCACTGATAGAGGAGTACGTGCAGGTAATATAGTCATTCTTCCATCTTCATTTACTGGTGGACCACGCCATATGAATAAACTTTATCAAGATTCAATGGCAATGGTACGTAAATTTGGTCGTCCTGATCTATTCATAACGTTTACATGCAATCCCAAATGGCCAGAAATACAAACCGAATTGGAACATTATCAATCGGCCGCGGACAGGCCTGATATAGTAGCCAAGGTTTTCCATCTAAAAGTCAAGGAATTTATTCATGATATGACTGAGAAACATGTTTTTGGAAAGGTAATTTGTTGGGTTTATACAATTGAACAGCAAAAAAGAGGACTCCCTCATCTACATGGCGTGTTTACACTTTGCAGCCAAGATAAGTTGTATACAGCTTCTGATATTGATAATGCCGTATCTGCAGAACTACCCCATCCGAAGAATTCGGCTTTGTACCGTATTATTTTAAAAAATAAAATTCATGGACCATGTGGCGTACTTAATCCAAGGTCAGTCTGCATGGTAAACGGTAAGTGCTCTAAAAAATTCCCCAAATCATTTAAAGATTCTACTGATAATAATTCCGCAGGCTATCCAGAGTACAGGAGACGTGATAATTTTTCTGAAAATCACGTTGTTCGGGATATACGTATCGACAATCGATTTGTTGTTCCATATAATGCATACCTTAGCAAAAAATATGATGCTCATATTAATGTTGAAATTTGTTCCTCAGTGGCCAGTATTAAATATATTCATAAATATATATCTAAAGGTTTTGATTGTGCTAGAATCGAAATAAGACAAGAAGCTGGAAATTTGGAGAGTGCGGTTATTCAATATGATGAAATTAAGCAATATATCAATTGTCGATATGTAAGTGCCCCTGAAGCTGTCTGGAAAATTATGGAAAATCCTATACATGATCAATCTCACTCAATTTTACTTCTGGCTTTACATTTACCCGACAGCCAATCTGTGTATTTTGTAGAGGGGCAGGAGGAACAGGCTCTCAGGGAAGCATCTACAAGGAACACCTCTTTAACAGCGTGGTTCCAATTGAATCTTCAAGATATTGAGGGACGCTCTATTCTGTATCAAGATGTACCAAATAATTATGTCTTTTCAGCTGGTAAAAAGTGGACGAGACGACAGCGGGGAGGTGGCAAAATCATTGGACGAATACCTTCAATTTCTCCTAGAAATATAGAACTGTATCATTTACGGCTGATTCTTATAAAGGTGGCTGGAGCTACATCCTTTGAATCTTTGCGAACTGTTGATGGTAATTTACTAGCTACTTTTCGTGATGCGGCGCGTGAACTGAAGCTCATTGATGACATAGGAGAATGGACGCAGTGCATGACGGAGGCTTCATTGTATTTGATGCCTAAAACTCTTCGACATCTATTTGTTTTAATTTTAATACAATGTATCCCTTCGGACCCGTTGCAGCTGTGGAATGATTTCAACAAATGTATGTCTGAAGATTTTTTTCATCATGGTGTTGCTGAAGAAACAGCTATTAATCTTTGTCTTTTAAACATACAGGATATGCTTATGAAGGAGAATTCATCTTGCAGAATGCAGGGCTTACCTGAACCTGATGAAAGTTGCAGTTTTGGACAAGTGACTGATTTTAATGTAATTTCTGAAAACACTTTAGGTGAATTGATGGCTGCCAAACTCAATGACGAACAACTTCAAGCATATAATTCTATTTTGAATAAGTTTTTTTCAGATGAAAATGATGACAATAAATGTTTCTTCATTGATGGCCCAGGAGGAACAGGGAAAACATACCTTTACGAAACTTTAATTCACACTCTAAGAGGAAAAGGTAAAAAAGTTTTATCAGTCGCTTGGACAGGCATTGCAGCTATCTTGCTTCCAGGTGGGGTAACGTGTCATACTGCTTTTAATTTACCCCTCAGTTTACAGGACAATACAACATGTAAGGTCACATCAAAGAACCGGAAAATTATAACAGAAGCAGATATTATAATATGGGATGAAGCACCAATGGCTCCAGGTGTAGCTTTAGAAGTAATTGAGCGTACTATACGTGATATCATGGGAAGTGATTCTGTCTTTGGTAACAAAGTTATTGTTTTGGGCGGAGACTTTCGTCAGATCCTTCCAGTGTGTCGACGTGCTTCACGAGGACAATTAATTGCCGCTTGCATAAAAAGCAGCATACTTTGGTACCATTTCAAAACTTTTCAATTAAAAACAAATGTCAGAGCTTTAGAAAGTGAAAACATATTTTCTAAATGGCTTTTGGACTTGGGAGATGGAAAACTTCCTCCCGTAGAAGGAACATTAGAGTCCTCTGTGCTTATTCCCAATGTAAATATTTGCCAAGATATTATTCAATGTATATATGGTAAGACACATACCACTGCTGATGCCTTAGTGATGAGTCAACGTACCATTTTGTGCCCCAAAAATAGTCATGTTTGTGCAATCAATGAGGATGTACTTCAACGATTAGAAGGACAAATGAAGACTTTTCATTCTGTTGATACCATCATTAATGAAGAAGGAAATTTAGATTATAACGAGCAGGCTAACTTTCCTGTTGAATATTTAAATTCTATAAACCCAAATGGCTTCCCACCACACATATTAAATCTTAAAATTGGTGCCATCATTATGTTACTTAGAAATTTATCTGTTGGTGATGGCCTTTGCAATGGAACAAGAATGGTTATTAAAAATTTTAGCTGTAACTTAATTCAAGCCGAAATCATTACGGGGAACAGAAAAGGTACAGTACATTTCATTCCTAGAATTTACTTAAACACTTTGTCTGATGTTACAATACAATTCAATATGTGCAGGAAACAGTTTCCAGTTAAATTAGCTTATGCAATGACCATTAATAAATCTCAAGGACAAACTTTTTAACGGGTTGGACTGTTACTTCCTGAACCAGTATTTTCTCATGGACAGTTGTACGTTGCCTGTTCCAGAGTACGAACGCAGTCATCGTTATTTATACAGATTATTGACGGTTCCAGACAAGGGCAAATTCTGACTGATTGGTATACGGACAATATTGTTTATAAAGAGATTTTTTCCTAATGAAATTATATAATATTAAGTTGTAAATTGTAAAAAATAAAAGTATAATAAATTGTAGGTACTTGCTTACAATAGTTTGGTTTTTCAGGTCAATTTATCCCACATGTAAGGTTTTTCTGCCTAAGAATTTTTTCTTTGAAAAATTTTTAAGAGAGTTTTGTTGTATGAGTATTTACTTTGACAATCTTTTGGTAAGAGCGTAATACTATTTCACCCAAATATGTAGATTTTTAGGAATTATCCCAATAAAATAATCCTTTATATTTAAAAAAAAAATTATTTACTTTGACAATCTTTTGGTAAGAGTTTATTATTTCAGCAAAGTTATATTTAATATTGTAATATGTTGATATTTTTTATTTCCGAATTACATATATTATATATATATATATATATTTTTTTTTTTTTTTTTTTTTTTCAATTTAACTTCGATTTAAAAATGAAATCATTTCGGTGGTATGGGAGAGGAAACATTTTTCTCATTGACGAGATTTATGTTGGGGTGAAGGGTGTTCCTCTCATTGTCCGCGCTCGGATTGATCTAATATCTACTTATTAAATGTAACTGTTGTTAGTAAAGTGGGCGAAGCCCAACCAAGTGCCGCCCGCAGGGCCTAGCAGCAAAAACCCGCGGAGCGGGTTTTTAACTGCTAGTTTTATTTATTACTACATCCAACGGCTCTCTAGGCAAGTTGATTCAACCGCTCAACTACGCTACAGATGACTTCTGTTCAACTTGGTTGGCCGTTGAGTGGTTGGATGGTGTTTAGATGATCTGGCGGTCCAACTGTTCAACTTCATAGCCACGCCCTCGTATCGCATACAACGCATCTCCACATGGTTCAACTTTACATTTAACTCAATCAGGTTGATACGATCGCTGTTTATTGTTTCTTTACATTATAACATTGTTTACGTTAGAATTTTTAACTTCACTAGGACAAGCCTGCATTGAGCTTGATTGAATGGTCTGTAGCGCCCGTAATGCTAATGCATGTGAATACATGAATACCAACTACATTCAATAGAACTGCAAATTATTACGCACGTGTGACGCAAAACAATCAACACACAATATTATATTTTTGTAAACAACTTAATGACTGTTGTCTAGTTAGATGATTCAATCGACCTTTTGATGTCCATTAGAAATGGGTAGACACTCGGTCTCTCAGTATAATACTGCGCCATGTCTTATGCCGGGATCAAACGAGGACAATAAAGAAGACATTTCAATAGTGACCGCGCAGGGCAGGACAATGGAACAATACAACTACTGTAGTTCAAACGCGGAACGCTGTCAAAATGGATACAAGACGACTCGCGTTACATAATAAATAAAATATTATCTTTTTATCGGTCCTTTATGCCAAGATGTATTGTATTGTAGAGCCGAGATACGTTAGGCGTGGAGCGATTGGTTATTGTCCTACTGCCTTGTCAAAACGCGTTTACAGGCGGACAACGCGCTGGGTATAAGCAAAACCTCCTAAATCATCCTAAACCATCCTGATCTAGGAGGTTTTGGTGTAAGACACTATTCTGCAGAGAAAGCTTGCCCCACTATCTCTGGGCCAGTGTCTTGGTTCACTGTCATGTCTTCCAATCTACTGTTCACACTAACTAGGACACTGAGTCAGGAGCTTGGACAAGAGCTGGGAGATGGGAGCTGCGACAAAACAGTCATATTTCTCAAGTAATTTTTAACTTAATATTTTAACCAAATATTTTCTCTGCTTCGATTGGTAAACGCTTCTTACAAGTTACAAGGCATTATATTCGTTGGGATGATGCGACCATTACGTAACGATTATGTATTATGTAGGTTTACATATTAACCAACATAGTTTCATCACCAGTTTCTAACCTGACATCGAAATATTATCAATACAAATTTCTATTTTTTATTGTTTCCAGATTGGGTTACAGTGTTGCAAAATACGAAACCTACTCGTAAAACCTTACATTTTTGATGAAATATTTCAAAAATTACAATACACTTTGACGTATGATTTTGATATAAAAATGTGTTACATGGCCAATATTGAAAGTTTTTTTTAATCAGTAAGTAGGTAACTCTGTAACTCTGGAAATTTATATAACTGTTATTTATCTGTCCGCTTAAAACTCGCCAATGAGAAATTCGACCGATGCAATATTTTTATAAATCGTTCTGTTGCAGTTTCCAAGATTACGCCAATATTCTCTTCATTTTGATTTATTTTATATTTATATATTATTTTTTATATACATATAAAATAAATCAAATATATATTTTACTGCACGACATCTATTTTTTAAGTAAATACCGTCTTGAGCCAGTGAGACTATAGCTTCCTCAATTTAAGTTTGTTGTGAGGCTGAATGTAGTGGGGAGGGGAAGGAGACGAGAAAGAGGAAGGTGGGTAAGTACCTGGCTATTCAGATCTGGTCACCAAACACGGTTAAAGCCATTTCAAGCAACGTTTCAATTCTTAATGGTGATCTTACACCAGGGCGATACTGAGAGCATCTTCCACTCGGGAACAGGCCGAAAATATACCACATTTTATTTGAATAAATAAAGTGTGACATAACATAAATTCATCAAATGAAGATTACTCGCGCACGCCGGGATTTGAACCCGCGACCTTCGAATTGCTAGTCGAGAGCCTTACCCCTCGACCACCGAAGGCGTCTCTATTGAAAGTGTACACTGGTACGTACTTATCTCTGAAATTTTATTAAAAATGAATTTACATTTTAAAAAATTACAATTTTTAAAAACCATTTTGTAGCAGTTTTTTAACGATTACACCACTCTTCATATCGACGTTTAGATTTTTTAAATATATGTAAAATATTTATTTTTATTATTGTACTTCATCTCTCATCTACAAGATTTCGTGTTTTAAAATTTGGGAAGATAGGTAAATGAAAAGTTTTAAAGTTAAAAGTAATTAAATAAAATAGTACTATTTTACAAAGTTTACTCAATAGCACAATTCTTCTTTTCATATTATGCTGTGCTAGAACATCTGTTCTGCCGTGTGGTATCTTGAACAAGTCGTTGTAATTAATGTCTTGAGTTTTCAGACACTTGCCGTGAAAGACATGAAATTCCAAGAAGGATAAGGAATTTAAAAAATTGCGAGATGCAGAAAGAGTTGCAAGATTTGCAAATTTTATTCCTAGCTTCGATTAAAGTAACAAATTTCAATTAAAAGTATCAAGCAGGTAAATTCTTGATCAAATAAATATTTAACGGAGTACCTTTTGTTCAGAAATCTACTTAAGTGTTTGCTCCACCATCTATCGTCCATTAACCCACAAATTACCCGTAAACATAAGTTCAGGAAACCACATCTTAACTACTGTACGTTGCTTAGGGACAGTAATAATGAGATTTGGCGCACCATGAATAATAATTATTGTCAGAGTTAATATGAGTAGGTACTTAAATATTCTGTCACTTGCCGCAACTGGCAACATTCTGCATAATTACCTGCTTTGATATTCAATCAGGCTAATGAAAGTCCCGGCTCTGAAATTCATATTTGATGACTTACATTTGGGCATCCTATCCTATCCCCAAGTTTAAGTATTTTTGGCTGTGCTTAGCGAAGTCCAATTTCATGCATTTCGTCTATTTGTAAATTACTGCCTTTCTATCCCGACAGAGTTTACATGAGCGTGGATTCTTTTACGAGCTGTCAAATCGGAATAATCAATACTATGGTACCTACCTGCCAATAGAAAATTTGAAAGAAGAATTATCGTTGAGTATACATGACTTAAGTAGATAGGTGTGTACTTTAGTAGCTACTTAAAAATCTCGTGATTTCAGAGCAAATTTTGGTTATGGTTTACTAAATCAGAAAATTAGAAACATAGTTTTTTATGAGCCAGTCCAAGCCAGTCCTTGGTGAGGCAGGTTCAAGCATCGGTTAAACCTATTTATTATTATTATTACCAATATATATATAAATATATGTTATATATCTACATAATATAAAAATCAATTTATTATGGTAAAAAAAAACTATGCTTTTTACGGGTCGATTTTTTTAAATACATCTATTTTAAAATCACTTTTTTCGGAAATTAATGAATGCAAATCTTGACTGCAATAATTAATCCACTTCTTGACATCCGATCAAGCTGTGCCTCGGCAGATAGAGTCGTTGTCAATCACAAGACATTCTTGGAAATCGCGTACACACACCCGGATATACGCATTTCTCTGAAATTTGATGTCATTACATCATTTAATATATCCAACAAATGTCGGTATTATCAAATCGGGATTTGGCCCGGTTGGTACAGTTTTTGACTTCATTTCCTGGGAAGGAAGGTTCAATCCAGTCGATCCAATTTTTTTAAAGTTTTAAAGAAATTTAAAAATAGATGTATTTTAGTAAAAAAAACTTTTTTTTACATATGAAACGAACCAAAATCGGAGAGAGATTAATTGTATTATTTTTTTTTGATTTATTTCGAATTTCTACGATATTCTTTCCAACACGGAAAAATTTGGACTTCGAATGAAACGTTTAAATCTGTCAATTGGATATTTAGGAATATTCTTAAAAAAAATAACAAATTATTCAAACTCGTTCAATGAACGAATATTTTATAGACTTATATAAAATTTCGTTACGGAATAACTAACAGTCGTAATAAATTTGACCAATGAAAGATAAATGATTCGATTCAGAGTAAAAAAAAATGTGTATAAACTAGTGATGGGAATGATCGAAATATTTATATAATCGATTTTTTTTAACCGAAACATCAAAAGAATCGAATGATCCATTCGAATGAATCGCTCGGAGTGCGGGATTAGAAAATAGAAACTCGAATATCAAGACTATTCCTATCGTAAAAAAAATTGTTTTGCATATTCCGGTTGTAATCTATTTTCATTAGTATGGCAATATTTTTGGTAAGCAGGTACTAGCGAAATTTCAATCACTAATTTTCATTCCTGGTAATGATTCCCTTGTTGTCTGCTAGCAACATTAGTATTATTCCTGTTAGCCACGAATTTCAAATATGTATCTACATATTATATTACAGGCAGATTTAATTTTGGGTACCTGTATCTTATTATGTACATTATTATTGTGCTGTAATTTTCATTTGCTGTACTTTGATATCTGTTTTATATAATATTGTAAGCTCCTGCTGAATAGCTCGTGTAGCCAGTAGGTACAAATTTCCATTAATAATATTTATAATGTACCTCTTAATAATAAGATAATAATTATATGCCGTTTTGTTAAAAATAACCTCTAAATCTCATGTACGTTGTAGGCGCCTACTAGAACCCAAAACAAACCATTCATTCATTTGTATGCAATTCACAAATTATTATTAAGTAAATAAAGTTATTTTACTACAGAAAGCGTTTCATTTTAATTACTAACTAAGAGACACCGATGTTTATTTCATTCATTTTAATTTCAAATAAATTAAATATATTTGTTCGTAGCATAGGTAGCAGATATATTATGTTTATATGAACGAACACATGTCACTTGATGAGTTTAATATATACTGAATATTGTATACTGCCCGAAGAATCTACGGTTGTAGTGAAACCCGATCAGCATTAAATATAAAAATGGTGTTTGCTAAGTTATTGGTTTATTTTATTTTAAATATACACTACCCGAATGTCCCGAATAGATGATACATAACCTAAAAATAACATAGGTAGGTATTAAACCTTCAATTGTGAAAAACTATCACCATGAAAATCTTTTACACATAAACTATACCCACTGGAAACGTAAATCGTCACCTAAAAGTATTAATTCATAATTTACCATTCACACACGAGGTTGATTATAACATCAACATGCTTCAGTAGGCAGCCAACAATGTACTTATAAAATATTTCGTTTGTCAAGCAATCTGAGATATTTTGACATCTCGAAATATAACCTCTCGAATGTGAGAATCGAGAAGATTTGCGTTTTCGAACGAATTCTGACAGTTTGAAAACGATTGTCTCGGACTGAACATTCGAATGATTTCTGACATTTCAGAGCGATTGTCTCGATTCCACTTTCGATGACATTTGAAAACGATTATTTCGGACCGTGCATTCGAATTAATTCTGACCAATGACAACGCTTGGCTGGCATCGATTATTTCTGACCAATCACAGCGACGACTTTCGATGACGTTTCAAAACGATTGTCTCGGAGTTGCAATCGAATTAATTCTGACAATGAATCGAGATATTTCGAATGGTAAAAAAGATCGAGTAAACCATCGATGATTCATCGATTCCGCCCATCGCTAGTATAAACTTATGTAAGGAAATATTACGTAACATCTGGGTCAGGGGTAAAATCCTAGAAATAAATCAATCGTTAGTAATAACTAATCAAAAATTCTTAGAATCTGTTATTTACCCATGACCCAAATGTTATTAATTTATATTCTTAATGATAATGACACCAGAATGAAGATAATCGTAGCAGGAAATAACTATCGATCGAAAGCATATAATAAGTTCTCAATTGGAAATATTTAATTATTTGAAAAAACTCTAAGACCGTTTTTTTCAACAATATTCCACGTAGTTCTCAAAATGATAACATTATTTTATCGCAGTAGATATCGTTAGTAATTACCGCACAAACCTGTTTGTGCATTTCCCATGTAGTTTCAAGGCGGATAGTTATTTTTTTAGCTTCCGTATTAGCCAGCCTGTCTAGAACCTCGTGACCTACTGCTAGTTCTGAATATAATTATGAGATTGAACAATGCACTTTTCTTATTGGATTAACATTATTCGAAATATGTCTTCTACGGAGGGATGAATCATGTTTAGGAAAGTGAATTCTGATCAAAACCTTGTACTGTATGTAGTACCGCCCAGCATAAAATTTGTTTTTCCTTTCCTAAACATGCTCATTAAAGAACATAAACATACATTATTAAAATTAATGTCGGAATGTCCAAATATGTCAAATTTTCCAATTATGACCTAAATTCTATATCTAAATTTGGCTAATAAACAATGAGTTAATGTTAATTAAGTGTTATCTCAAGTGACCTACCAGGTAAGTATGGTACTCTATTTTACCTCCATATAGTATATATATATTTTTTTTTATTCATGTGTATTATATATTTGTACATTGTCCTTGAAGTGATTTTGCACAAAAACGGCACAATACAAATCACTCTAATATTATTATTATTATTAATGCTTTAAACACTTCAAATACCTTTTGTAAAATAAATATCTAACAACCGAAAGTCATCCGCTATTTTCCGCAGAGTGGTGTATGTTTTAAAATAAATGTAAAATGTTTTAAAATAGGGGAGGAAAGGGTTGGGAAAGGAAATTAGTTAAGAAGATTAGGGAAGTGCTAACATTAAGTACCGATTCATATTTAAGTGGTGGCTTTGAAATTAATGTTTATGTGGGAGGAAGCTCAATAGAAATTTTGAAAAAATTGTAAAAACCGAAGAACATTTGAGTTTTCTCTAATATTCTGAGCCATTTTTAAAAAATGTTATGTGAGTGTTTTACCACTGATGCGAACTTGAAGTGAAATAGCACAAAACTGCGCTATACGAGATTCAAATTATTATTATTATTCCGGTTAGTGGCCGAGTTGGTATCGTGTTTGGGTCCCACCCAGACGTGGCATGTTCAATTACTAGGCTGGATAAGTCCTCCATCACAAAACAAGCAACATTTTCCGCTTACTGTGGTGGTTGTAGGAGATTTTCAAACATTGTCAGGTTATTCGTAACCCGGAATGATTTTCTTTCTGATAAAAAAAAATTATTCCGTGATTTTTAAGAATCTGCGCTAGTTTAAAAATAAAACGGGTGACTTAAATTGTAAGTATAACGTGTACCTATGTGTGACAAATAAGAATATAAATTAGTTGTGACAAGAAAACTGTTTGTTTTGTTGCGAAGCAATAAAAAAATGAATGAAATACCACATTAAAAGGGGTTAAGTGAGCACGTACATCAAAACAATCGCTATTCATCGTAATTTACCCTTTGTAAGTGGAGTGAGACAAGTTTCTACCTTAATACTACGTCTACGTGACCCGGTAATTATACGCTGTGATACAATCATTCATAAACAAGGCACTTGCAAATTTATTATTAATAAATTGTCCTAACTGCTCTGTTTATCTTGCTACGAAGAAATAAATACTCGTGTAAGTGGGTTACTTTACTTTTTGTGGCGAGCGTTTTAATAATAATATGAAAATTTATTCCGAACAAAAAAATCATTGCAGGAAAATGCTCTAAAAATAATTAGATAGGATAAGGTCAATTGTGAACATTGTTTATAACCTTTGTATTACATCGTAGATACTAAAATTTTATGAACAGCCTTATAAATAATAAAACCTTATAAACCTTTTCCTATCTTATTATTTTGAAAGCATTCTCTTGCAATGCTTTTGTTCGCAGTAAATTTTCTTTAAATACGATATATCCATCTTCCTACCCTCTATCGAAATTTTAGGGAAAACTGAACACCTTTAGTGTACACATATATATATCGTATTAAAAAAAAAATTACTCCAAACAAAAGCATTGCAGGAAAATGCTCTAAAAATAATAATATAGGAAAAGGTTAACAGTGAAGGTTGTTTGAATATATATATTTAAACAAATATATTTGCGTTATAAACAGTCTTTTTACATTCATATTTTACAGTGTTAGGTTTTTGTATATCATTGAGCAATAAAATATCCACATTCAAAATTAGTCCAAAATAAAAAATAAATTCTTAACAATATAATATAAGCAGTTCTAATAAATTTCAATTACCTAAATGTTTAAAAGGTGTTTTATAGGCTTACATTTAAACATGGAATGGGTATCAATAAAAACAAAGAAAGAAAATGATGTTATTTAATTCAAACTGATGTTATTCTTACACAGATGAAAGAATATCTTTATTTTAAAACAATTTATTGTGGTTATAATAAAGTGTATAATGTATAATAAAGTGGTTTAAAATAAAGATATTCTTTCATTTGTGTAATAATGTCAAGCCACAAAGTGTTTCCTTCGATAATTTGATGTTATTCTGTTTTTCAAACTTATTTTACTCAATTCAGCTGAAAGCAAAACAAGAGATAAAGAAGGAAGTATGATGAAAAAAAGTGTCAATAAAATAATAAATTTTCTGGCATAATCGATGGAATGTTATTTTTTTAATGTTAGCAATTTAGTGAGCTCATTAATTATAATATGTAATAAAGAATATATATTTACCTGACGAAATAGGTTTGGAACTTGGCTTTTGTCTTCATACGATGTCTGCAGTGGGTCTAAAACGTAAAAGAACTGCCCCAGCCCTTTTACGAAGTTCACAACCTGTCCCTTGTCGAAGTGGTAAAACCTTGAGATATTCTCCAAGTCCTCTCTCACAACATCCAAAACCATTGTCCAATTGTCCTCCATGTTCAAAGAGTTCATCTCGGTTTTTAATAGATTACGGATGTCACTTTATTAGATATCACTGCGTTTAGTATTAAGTCAGTTTTATGAATTGTTCCCTGTTATAAAAAAGTGTGTTTTTCATACAATAAATCTCTTTATTTTCATCTTTTAACTTCTGATGACCGGTATCACAAAAAATACAGGGTTTTCCAATAAGAGGTGTTATTTTGAATAGCCCGCTATTTCGGTAGATGTTACTTTAAAAGCTGTCATTTTTTGACATTTGACAAGTAGAAACTACGCCATTAATAAAAATGGAACGATACACGCTTCAACAACGCATTGAAATTATTAAAATTCACTTGAGTGAATCAAATGCAAATCATCTTGAATGATGAGGCCCATTTCCACCTCGGTGGCTTCGTCAACAAGCAAAATTGTCGCATCTGGGGCTCGAAAAACCCAAGAATTATTGTTGAAAAGCCTCTTTATTCTCAACGTGTGACTGTTTGGTGCGGTTTATGGTCCGGCGGAGTCATTGAACCTTACTTTTTCGAAAATGAGGCTGGAGCAACAGTTACGGTGAATGGATTGCGCTATAGAGAGATGATTTATGATTTTTTATGACCGGAATTGGATGGTATTGATCTGGACAACGTTTAATTTCAACAAAACGGCGCTACGTGCCACACAAGCAACGAAACCATTGATCTTTTACGATTGAATATCAAAATAACACCTCTCATTGGAAAACCCTGTATTATATTTGTTAATATAACATCAACGACAATCGTTGTGTACAACAACAAAAAAGTCTTACATTGTTGTGATCTTTTCTTGGTAGATTAAGGGCCAGTTGCTTCAGAGATCTTTCAGGAACTGTGAAACAACTGCACCCCAATGCAATGATAAAAGAACTTTCACAGTACTGAAATGTTAACTTTATATTTATTCAAGTTCCTTGTAACAATTGGTCCTAATAATCTAGGTATCTTCCTATGAAACATTTTACTGTGTTTATATTACTATTCATTTTACTTGTCTCCAAGTTTCAGGAAAACCCATTACATCATCATGACAATCAAATTACTAACCAAATGAAAAAGAGTCAAATAAAAATAAAGTTTTTAATAATTATGTTTTTATTTTCATTATATTTTGTAAAAGACTTGTGTGTATTTTTTATTAAATAAAGTGTGGTTTATCGAATCTAACTGCTCGTGACCGTCGAATTCGGAGACATTTATTCACATTTGTATCGTAGATGTTCTCGTTTTTTGTATCGAATTGTATAAAAAATCCGGTCTGTTTTACCAACTTAAAACAAAAGGATAGCCATAAAAATATTAGCAAAAATGGTGTAGTTTCTTAATAGACAATTTTTTTTATATTTCTTTTATTTGTATTGCACCGACGAAGGCACGGCCGTATAAACCGGTTGGCATAGATTATAACATAGATTATAAGTTTGTACAGCGCCCTTGAGGTGATTTTGCACAAAAACGGCGCTATACAAGTCATCCAATTATTATTATTATTATTATTATTTATGGTCAAATGTAGTGGAATGATAGAATACTAATTAATGATAGATTATACTAAATTTTAATATATTCTTAATTAAATTAAGAACTTGTTAACATACTCGTGATAAGCAGAGTTCTGTCAACACCTTATCAGATCAGATTTGAATGCCAGATCTTAATAAGTGTCTGAGTAATCAGTTTAATGCAATTAGATTCGATAATAGCTGTTGTTTTGAAGTAATTCAATGTAAATTTGGCAAGTTGTTAGACAAGTTTCTCCTTGGAATTCTTAATGCACAAACCACTCGTAAGGAAGGTAAAAAACATTGTTTTAATTTAGAGACACGAAACTATCTTAAAAACACGAATTTAAAAAAAAAAAACGCTATTTTCAATGTATCACGCAATATACTAAATTAGTAAATAATATTTTAAGTGATCCTAGCGTATTTGTGAAGGATTTTCTTTAACATTACAAACTAATGCAA
This sequence comes from Hesperophylax consimilis, assembly GCF_061612785.1. Taxonomy (NCBI): domain Eukaryota; kingdom Metazoa; phylum Arthropoda; class Insecta; order Trichoptera; family Limnephilidae; genus Hesperophylax; species Hesperophylax consimilis. The sequence continues at coordinate 3,310,963 of NC_142841.1, read as the reverse complement.
TGAACGCTGTATACAGTTTTTTTCGTAATTCTGTTGACAAACTTTACTATGAGAGTTACCGTATTTTATTAAAAAGAAGTGATAACCTTTGTCAATAAATAATAAATTCTGATAAGCAAGTTTATTTCTGAACTATTGAGCAATGGTGTTTTTCAATTGAGTTTGATAACAAATGTGCTAATTACCCTGAACTTTCAGTAATTATCGTACACACCCCGGAAAGACTAAAGTTAATTATTTATGATAGAAGTTTTATCTATTCAGATTCAGTTATTTAAATCAAACATTTTTTTTACCACATTTAGTCCAACAAAAAACGTTCCATAAGTTGTGGCTTGATCAAAGCCGGGAGAAGTGTAAAAATGGAATTATTTTTTATTAAATCCACACAGGAAAATAATTTCCCTCAGAGCCTATGTCACCTTTAGGGATGCTGTGTGGAGGATAATTTGTGGAAAGGAAGGAGTGAACCAGGGTCTTTAGAGACCCGTATTTTAGGAGGCAAGAAACACAGAGGCCGGCAAATCGTTCCACAGCCGAGAAGTTGAACTCAAGTACGAATCGTAGAAACGACAAATGTCACATGTGTGTAATGTTGAGCGCGCGTTTGGCGTGTTTCCTGACTATGCACCGGTGCCGAATGAATCTAAAACATCGGTAGAGCAAGAATTTTGTAGCTAAAATAGTGAGATACTTTCAGAAACACCCTAAATCCGATTTTTATTTATTTTAAATGGCTCTGGTTTTGGTTTTGGTTCTATCTAACTTTCTGATAATTCCTCTTTTCCTTACTTCCTTTAAATCCTTCCACTTCCCAGCACATCTCATTTATTGGGGATGCCATTTACCCACCTTCAGCGGAAGCAACCTTTTTAAAATATATTTATTTGACTATAATTTTCGAAAAGTATTTAATTTTTATTGCCAAGGTTTAGCAGTGATGATATCCGTTTGTTAGTAGTTTTATAACGATTTTATTTATGTAAATACGTTGTTCAAAACATTACAAATAAAATAATGAACACTACAAATTAATTACGTATTACAGGCACAACCTATCCAGGTAAAACTATTCACACGTTACACTGAAGAACTAGAAATGCTCACTCAATGAAATTTTATTGTATCAAGTCAATATAACCAAAGTAATGTGTACCTTAGAATAAGTCCATAAAAATACACTTTTTTTAAACACTGCAGAGAAATGTGCTTATCTTGTTATTGTTTTATGTCACTGATACGCAAAACTGTTTATTTTGTTTCTCGGTAATGTATATAATAGGTGTTGCGCAGCGTTAGTATGCGTTTGTACGCAAGCTTTGATAACAACTCACTGATTGTAGTTTTACGGCTCCGGCGTTTTATATACAAACTGTCTAACCGGTTGGGTAATAATAATAATAATATAATACTTACTGGATTTGTTTACATACTGTTTGCTGGGTGTCATGTTTACATACAAGTGATTCGCTGACAAGATCTCTAAGTAAAGCGCTATAATCGAGAAGCCTATTAATGCAAGTCATCTTTAATTACTTTTTAACTTATTACTTTTGAATATGAGTACCTATTAATACATTTTGAACTCCAGGTGACCAATGTAAGGTCAATCATTGGCCCACGGAAACATTGCAGTAAAATTCCACTATTTATTGAAAGGCTCATCATCTCGTTATTGACAAAATTTCGCTGTGCTGCATTTGCACTATATTTATTTATTTTACACCTTATTGTTCATAGTTGGTAGTTATATAATTTGTGAGATTTTAAAAAAAAATTCGAAATCCGGATTTACAAGAGTAATACTAATAATGATACGATGTCTTTCAACATTCTCGCCATGTTAAAAGTAACAAATGGTTATTCCTTCAAGGCAATTTTTTTTATCAAACTTAGCTAAATTTATGTAAAAACTATTCTAGACATTGTGTTCTCACACAGCAAAAATTAATAATATATGCATATTTATATGGACGATGGAGTAGTATTTATAAACTAGTGAACAACAATGAAATTTATGCAGAAATCAAACGATAACTTAGAACAAAATCACATGAATAGCATGTTGGAATAATACTATTATTGATTACTAATATTTTATACTAATTATTATTTTTTTGATAAATTAATGTTTTAAAGACAAGATTTTATTTATGCATAGCACAAAGGATAACAATTATTTTTTATAAGCAATAATTGTTCGCCTGAAACACTCATCCACATTGAAAAAATCTCCTGATAAAAATCTCCCATAGCTCAGTGGTCAGAGCTTTCGACCGGAAATCGAATGGACACGGGTTCGAGTCCCGTTGGCGTCATGTATTTTTTATCAGGAGATTTTTTCAATGTGGATGAGTGTTTCAGGCGAACAATTATTGCTTATAAAAAATAATATTTTATACATTTAAAGGGACACTTTACTATAGTCAAAAGCCGCTTGTGTTGGAGCAGGGACGAGGACTTAACCACCCCGTTTAAGGGGGAGGTTGATATGATGGGGTCAGTGTTTTTTTTTGCAAGAGATAGAGGTGGGTTGGGAAAACAATATAGGTAAACTAAGATCGTTAGATACAAAGTAGGTGTTGGGAACAGATATTCCTTATACTTTTTTGCCTTGAATGGGGTGTTAGTTCCACCATTTTTGAGAGACAGTTACAAAACGTTATATTTACACTGCGAATGAAATGATTTACCGTCAGATAAGCAGTTGTTTTGCGAGGGTGTTGTAAAGCGAAGGATCATGAATCTTGCATACCTTGTGTTTTGATGGGAGGTTCGAAAAGTCGTGTACGGTATTCGGAAATGTTATCAAATTAGCGAAGGTCAAAAATATATTGAATGCAGTTGCTCTAGTTTTTCAATAAGGTCACTATTGTTTATTACATACAATAATGTAGTTGAACAAATTCTCATAAACTCACTTCAGGTCGACGCGCGATGTAATCAAAGATTAGGAACCGTATAAAGAACAAATAACCCGGAAACCATTTAGTGGATATCAAACAGCTATGCCATAGGTTACCCCAAGTGGTTCGTTACGTTTGGTGACTTATCAGGTGTGTCCGGGTTCATGGGGTGAGGTTTGTCTAGGTCTTGGCGTGGCGGGCCGTATCGGACGACACTGGTTGAGGGAGAAACTTTGACCTCTTCAGCAGGACTCTAGCCACCCACACGGTGATATAAAATAATGTTGATTTGAAAATATAGCGTTTTATCAATTTTAAGGGGACACAAACTGAATTAATGATATAATAATTTTTAATGATAAACTAATGATTACGAGACAAGGTTTTTATGCATAGCACAAAGGTTAACATATTATTTTTAAGCAATAATGATTAGCCTAAAACCTATATAAATTGAAAAAATCTTCAGAGAAAAAATATATACCGCCGACAGGAAGTGAACTCGCAGACTTCTGATTACCAGTCAGGTGCACTACCGATTGCGCTACATCGGCTTCTTCAAAACCCGCCAAAGTATTCAATATGTACTGGTATTTTTCACTCAACAATTATTGCTTATTGAGTATTTTTATTTCTGATTTTACTATGATATAATGTGTAGGTATGGCATAATTTTACAATTGTCGTAATATTATATTGACCTACCACTGACATAAAATAAAATAAATCATCTGAAGCAAGCAAATTGTGCAATTAAAACAGGCTGTTTAAAGTATATAAACGGTTCATATTAAATTATTTAAAGCCTTTAGTTCCTTGTTCCTAGATAGTCTCAGAAAACTATGACTAAACCAGATGTATATAATAATAGTATATATTCTCAGAACACGCTGATTTGATTTAAGTAACGAATAATTATATATCGTACGATCTGTTAAATGACAATATTTTGATAACGGTTATCGACTTCTAATGGCAACTTAATAACATTGTTAATTAAGAAACCAGTTGACAGTAAACTTGAATTATATTCCATTGACTTTAATTGCTCGATGTAAAAAAGCACAATTTATGACGTCGCGTTCATTGCAACCTTGACCATCGAGTTACCAATATGGTATTTTCATTGGGACGTTAGAAAGTGTATACAAAATGAGTTACTTTTCTTGATTAAAGGTTAATCTTCGTTGATTATGATTTATTTTACATATATAAATTACAAACAATATATAACAAAATGAACCTCTGTCTGTCCGACTGGGAAGGATTCCCGTTTCAGGATAGCCAAATTGTGTATTTAGTACATAATATTCTTACAATGGAATGGCGATGCTGTCAAAACAAATTTTGGGAACATTGTTGATTGCATTCGAAGTGACATGATGGTTTCTTTATCCTTGAAAGAATCGAAAAGATGTAATTTATTACCAGGGTAAATTTGGATAACATTATTAATTGCATTCAGAATAGATTATTGTTTTCTTTCGGGACATCACAAGTCTGAGATTCTTTCCAGAGCATTTTGGAGAACATTTACTATTGTATCGTTAGAATTTCCACATTTATAAATGAGTATAAGACATATGAATCCTACAGTGTTTTTTTTTAGAATTTCTTAGGTGATAGAAAGTACACATTACTAGCCAGAATATATGCCGTATGACATATGAATTTTCAATTTTAAAATTTCGAATCTTTATTTATTAAATGGCCTGTCATTATTATACAGTAATCGTACTATACAGATTCGTAAATTTAAATAATAACAACAATGAAGATCAAGTATTAGGAACAAAAATAACCATTTTTAAACTTGAAATAAAAAGTGATTTTAGATCCTTATCTCTCATACCTAAGTATAAAATGGCTTTTTGGAATATAGAAAATAAAATTTAACATAAAATTATCAACGCTATTATATTTTTTTTCTATCTAAGTACTTAAATAAGTACTAAAATTAAGTACTTTAAATCTATTATTTTAAAAATTCTAAAGAAAAATGCAGCGAGATTTCTATTTTTGTAATCGTTAAATCATGAGGAAACTCCATTGTGATATTGTGGCTTGATTCGATAAAAAACTTTAAAAATATTTTCCTTACTTCTTACAATGAATGTTAGTTTACTTTTTACATGTTTTCAATAATAAGTTTTTCATTGTTTGACGGCCTCGGTGGGTAGCGAGAATCTGAGAGTAATCCGAAAGTAGCGAGTTCAAATCCCGTGATTATTATTATTTTATTTATTTTACAATAACCCCACACAGGGCCTATGTCATCTTTTTGTATAACGAGTGGAGGGTCTTTTTTAAGGAAAGGAAGGAGAGAAAGTTCTGGAAAGGTAAAGGGTGTGTGGGTTGGCAATGAATCTAGGGATCAGTGTATCCAGGAGTGACGGACGTATGAATATATCACTCTCACTGCGGCGCTAGGCAAAGGATCGGGAGACCAGTTGGAGAGGCCTCTCCAAATCATCCTCTCCCGATCTGGCACACCACGCAGCTGGGGGCAGGCGCATCCTGAACACACCTCACCCGATGAACAAATGCATTATGTCACTATTTATTAATTTAAAATAAAATGTACTTTACTTGTGAGTATATTCCAGAATTGAAGACTGTCTCAGTATCACCCTGGTGTTAGACCACCATTCTACAAATAACTTTAGCCGTGTTTGGTGATCAGATCTGAATAGCCAGATACTTCCACACCTTCCTCTTCCCCATCTCCTACCCCATTTGTGGATGCCATAGTCTCACTAGCTCCAGACGCTTGGAAGCCGTTTTCGTATCAAAATACACTATTTAAACAGAGAAAATACACTATCACATGAATAATATTGAACGTGTTTTTAACAAATTCAATATACCTAACATTGATTTAACCTGCTATGTATGTTTTATAACTAGATTGCACGTGTTTTTTTCTTAGTTGCACCGTGTTTTTCAACACGTTCTCATTGCGTTTTATTTATCTACGAACACATTTACATATATTTTGGATACTTAAATATTGCGACAAAAACATGTCTTAGATAAAAAGGCAATTTTTGTCGCATTGGTTGACTGTCCTTGTGACTTGTCCGACTTTCATAAATTTCAACACTTTGTCGTAAACAGCATCTCGTACCTTCCAAAGTACATACATAATATGGTTAAAAAAATGATGCCAACTAGCTTCCAGATTATTTTAGTATCTCCGTAAAAGCCAGTATAAACATACGACCTTCATTGACGCGAGATTAATTCATAAATCCTTTTTTCTCAAACATTTCACAATTATTCTCTCTGTCGTAAAAAAATAGGTTGACTTCTTTTGGAGCAAACTTTCCTTTGGTGACTTTTTTAATTAAATTTATTTTGATTAGCCTTTAAAATTATATTACTATTAATAATCTTAATTAAATCATCCATGAATGAACATGACTGTCAAGATGGAAGCATGCTCCCCAATAGAGACTCCATTGAAATGCTTGGAGTAAGTACTCGTATATCAGACCGGCTCAAGTATCGGAGCTCTATAGAAGCCCAAGTAAATCTGGCACACAAGAAACTGGGCGTCTTATATAGGACTAGCAGATTCTTCAATAGTAACCAGTTACTAATCCTATACAAATCTCAAGCACACCCAACAATTGAATTCGGGAGCCACCTATGGGTTGGATCCCTACAATACTTGATAAAGTTACTCGATTCCGCAAAGGAGGGAGGCAATTGATTGACAATCCATTGTTAAGGCGATGCACTACATCGTGTAATATTTTGAATTGAGCCGCTATCAATAACAACCCTTAAGTAGATGGCGATAAGGTTTAAATTCCCGCTTAACACCATCCACCTGTTTTGATTTATGCAAGAAATAAACATGGCCAAAAAGTGCCTTTTATTTTATTTTGTGGATGTTCAGGCATTTTTTAAATAACTTTATTTGCCACATTATACAATAAAATCATAACCGAAAATGGGTTCGTAAGTAGGAGATTTTGAAATTTAAAGCAGTTTTCATAGGCATATACATTATTTTTTTTGGGCTTATAAAAAGACTTATATAAAAAATACTCGATTATTTCAAAGGCCAAGATGTATTCTACTCGCAGTATTTAATTAAAGCATCTGAAACATTTCTAGGCGACCAAATTTTCAAACCAAAAACACATGATTTTGCATTACTACGTATGGCATCGCCTTAACAGACCGATTGCCATCTCTAATAAACAGACGCAATGTGGGCATGCTGAGTCTGTCATTCATGTATTTTAATGTAGTCTGCTCTAAGGAGCTAGCAGCATTGATCCCTGTGAAACTCGTCGTACACGAGCGGAACGCCCGTTCCCGGCTCGTATGTGGAACGAATCTGTTTTTTCTCCTTCATATAATCCGGGCCTCTTCAAGACCAGCATAAATGAAGCTCTTCCTACAGCCCCTACCTTAAGCCGCCTCACAACCGGGTGACACCATAGCTCCCCTGCCTTTATGCTGTACAGACAGGAGCGCTCATGTGAGGTGTCACATAAAAATAATAAAAAATGCCTAGTTATTGTTTTGAATTGGTACTTTAAAAAAAGTTCAATAATTGTAATTCAAATAGTGGCATATTTTTAATTAAATTAAAATAATTGTCTTTGCTTAATAATAATTGCTAAACATAAATTAACAGCTATCAATTTATTAGCTGTTATTTTATTTTTAGCCACGTTAGTTGAGATAGCGTTTATAAGGAAAATCATCAATGAAATTATGCAAATATGTATTTAATACTCTCTTTTATAATCTTCTCTTGCAAAGGTCAGAATGTTCCTAAACCGGTTGGAATTTTGTTGAAATTTAAGGTGATGTATATAATTAATGAAGATACAGTATTTTACTTGAATGTTCCGTCACAAATATTTCATGTTTTACGAAAGAAATATTCCATCATTAATCAATGGGTGCCCCACCCGCCCCGCCCGCCCTACCTACGGACAATATCCCGACACCATCGAAAATTCCGGAGGTTGTCGAAATATTTCACAACGGTGAAGATAAACCTGAAGAAACGGAAAAACCGAAGAAAAACAGAAAACCGAGAAAGAGGAAAGTGGTGCCTGCTGCGCAACATCAAGAAGAACCAAACCGTCCTTCTCTCGACCCGGAAGACCAAGGAGACTGGAAAACACAAGCCCGCAAACCTCGGAAACGCACGCGACCAATAACGGGTACTAGGAAAGACACCTCTTTACGCGCCGTCGAACGTAAATTCTACATTCACGCTTGGCGTTTTAGCCCGAACACTGAAATCGCGCATATAAATACCTTTCTTAGGTCTATAGAAGCAAACATAGATTTTGACATTGTCAAATTGAATGCGAAAGGGAACTACAGTTCCTTTAAAATTGGCGTTCCTCAAGACAAAGAAGACACATTCTTAAACGCAGCAAATTGGCCGGCAGGAATTTCAATTTCAAAATATAAATTCCTAGGAAAAAGCGTGCCGACTTAATGGCGATACTAGAATTAAAATATCAAAATGTTCGTGGCCTAAACACGAAAATAGATGAATTTTCAAGAAACGTTATCTCACAAAATTCAGAAGTAATTGCTTTGACAGAAACATGGTTGCAAACCTCTGTTTTTGACAAGGAACTGTTTACCGATCAGTATACAGTACATCGGCGGGATCGAGACGGGCAGCGAGGGGGAGGGGTACTTCTTGCTGTCCGCAAACCACTTGCATCGATGCGCGTAAAGGAACTAGAAACAGACGGCGAGCATCTATGGGTAAAGGTAGTTAAATCTAACTTTACCGTAGTCATATGTGTTACGTATTTTTATTGCTCAGACGATACTGAAATTAGACGCAACTTCTATGAGCATCTAGATACTAAATCCAATTTATTATTGAATAAAAATATTATTATACTGGGTGATTTTAACCTACATAATAAACCTGAGGACGTGTTAAACGACTTTAAATATTTTTGTGGTTCAAATGGATTAACTCAGCACAGTGAAGTATTAAACAGTTATGGCAATATCCTGGACCTCGTCCTAAGTAACTTGTCCCTGTGTGAAGTGACTAGAAGCGAAGAGCCGCTAGTCAAGGAAGACCATCATCATCCAACACTGGCCGTCGCGGCGCGTCTAACGCGAGCCGCACCATCACATAGCAACGGCCACAAACATCACCGCGCCCGCGCCCGCCCCGCCTCGTCTACACACAATATCAACTGCTACTCGCAATATAACTTTAAACGTGCTAATATAGAACTGTGTCAAAACATTCTGTCACATTTTGACTGGAAACTTCTTAAAAGTATACATTCTGTTGATGTTGCGGTAGAGTATTTTTATAATGTTTTAACAAGTGTTTTTGATTTATGTGTTCCAATTAAGAAGTCAATAAATGTGAGTGCAACCTACCCGGTATGGTTCACAAAATCAATTATTGACAAAATAAAAATCAAGGAAGCGCATCGCAGAAAATATAGAGTACACAAAAAGCAATCAGACTACTTATTGTTTTCTGCGATGCGATCCGAGCTCAAAAAAGATATTGTCATAACTAAACGACAATATTTAAACAGAATTCAGGACGGGATTAAAGACAATGTCAAATGCTTCTGGGATTTTATAAAATCACAGAAAGCTAACTCCAGGTCACATAACGGCCTGAATAGTGGAGACAAATTTATAACGGACTCAGAATCTATCTGTCAGAAATTTGCAGACTACTTTCAATCTGTGTATGATAGTGAAACCCCTAATCTTAGTACAGATTTTACGCGAACAGAGGTCCCATGGAACGTAGGTAACATTTCCCTAAGATTAACGAGCCCGACAGAGGTAGAAGCTTATATCCGTAAACTGAAGACTGACAAGGCTACAGGGCCGGATGGAATCCCTTCCAGTACTATCATTAGCATAGCGCCAATGATAAGTGAAGCTCTTTGTCATATATTTAATACCAGTATTTTGACTTCTACTTTCCCCCAGATATGGAAACTGACCCGAGTCAGTCCCATTTTCAAGGCTGCTGACAAGACAGACGTCAAAAACTACAGACCGGTAGCCGTATTATCAGTGCTACCAAAACTATTTGAAAAAATGATTTGTGACAAATTAAGTCTCCAGATTATGCCATTCATTGGAGAAAATCAACACGGTTTCCTTCCAAAGAAATCAACAGTCACAAATCTGCTTACTTTCTCGAGATTGGTAGCCACCGGTTTAGACTCAAGGCACCAAACAGATGTAGTTTACACCGACTTTGCCAAAGCATTTGACCGTGTTAACCATGATATCTTACTGAGGAAAATGTTTAAACTAGGCTTCGACCTACCAACACTAAACTTTTTCTCATCATATTTAAAATCCAGAAAACAATTTGTTTCGGTAAATGGACATAATTCAAAAAAATTCTCAGCGAAATCTGGAATTCCTCAAGGGTCTAACCTCGGACCGCTGTTGTTTCTAATACTAATAAATGACATCCAAAACTATGTTAAGAATAGTAAATGTCTACTGTTTGCAGATGACCTTAAAATTCTAATGGAAATAGGCTCCCAACAAGACTGTCTTAAAATGCAAGCTGATCTGGATGCACTATCTGAATGGTCGTTGATAAACAAATTAGATTTCAATACAAAAAAATGTGTCACTATGTCTTACACTCGCTCTTTAAACACTATACTTTACGATTATAAGATAAAGGGCGAAACACTATCACGTGTAAATTCCGTAAAGGATCTCGGTGTCGTCTTTGATCCCGAACTGAAATTCTCTGGCCATATATCGCAGCTCACTCAGTCTTGCTACAAACTTCTTGGGTTCGTCATTAGGACATGCAAGCAGTTCAATAACCAAGATGCTATGTTAGCATTGTTCGATGGCATACTGAGAAGCAAGCTGGAGTATGCGAGCGATGTTTGGGCACCGTACCACCAGAAGTACATTGAAATGATAGAGCAAATCCAGAAGAAATTCCTCAGGTATGTCTATATGCGGACGCATGGAACCTATCCCAGGTTCATGCACCATATCGACTTACTTGAGGAAACCAATTCTGTGAGTCTGGAAACTAGGCGGAAAGCAAGCCTAGCCACTATATCTTTCAAAATTTGGAACAATTTTATTGATAGCCCATTCCTCTTGGGATGCTATGATTTATATGTACCAGACCACTACAGCCGAAGTCGATACCATGACTTATTTAGAGTACCAAAAGGCAAAACCGACGTCCTGGCAAAGCATAGCATGACGAGGGGAATGGTGCTGTTGAACGAACTAGCAAAGAATTTGGATGTAAATGACTGTTCTTTAAACGACCTAAAACAATTATTGAAGAGTCACTTACCCAAATGCTGATATGTTGTAAAATTATACTGTTTGTAAAATTGTACTGTAACTGGAACGAATGTTCTGTTGTACAATAAAATAAAAAAAAATAAAAAAAATAAAAAATAAATAAAAAATAAATTATAATTTCGATTGAGTACCTGAACCTGCGTAACTCTGGTTCAATGAACTCAAATTTGCTTTGAATATAAGTGTTATTTAAAAAATTGGAACGTTGTATGAATAATTCAAATAAAAGTGCCCTCCTTTAAAATAATATTTTTGACATTCCATTGATCAGTAATTAATCGTTGTCTTTCTGTAATTGATACTCTGCACCCAGAAAGATGAGAATTGCTGACTTATTAAAATCGGGATTGCAAGTCGTTTCATTTTAAGCTTTTAGTACATTCCTAATAAATCGGAACAAGTGTTCATTCACCTGCATTTTCTCTGATAATATATAATGACGAAATGTGACAATATAACGATTTTTATGAACACGTGTTCCGACATCGCAATAACACATTCCTTTTTTTACTAAAAGCTTAATAGAAAACCGATCAATTCAATTTTTAAGGGCCTGCAGTCCCGTCTTTAACCGGATTAAGAATAAATTAGCAACATTATATATCATTAAGTTTTCTCCGTGTGGTCAATTAACTCGGATTTGTTTTGAATTTATGTGTCAAAATTGGAACTGATTGTGTTAAGAATTCAGACAAATAATAATGTAGGTACCTACCTACCTAAAAGGAAATACTCAATGTTTTTTTTTAAATTGAAATTGATGTGTAGGAATTCAGACAATACATGATTGTAACGGGATTACACTAGCATTATTAGGATATTTTTGCATTGCAGATTAAATCAAATTCAATCACAGGATTCAAAGATTCTTTCTGAGACCATTATACAGAGGCAATCGTGCAGATTTTCACGATTACACTAATCAATTAACATAATATTCTTTTCACTTCTTCTTAACGTTATAAACTTCTCTAATAATTCATTCAATGTTTCGTGGAATTCTGGATTAAACGAACTGCGATTTACATATCAAATCGTTGAACTTTCAATCGACGCGTGTAACGTGTATATTCTCAGGTCTTGGTCGGTCAATTAAACTTAATTGGTACACCACATCGTCCCAATCCTGAGGAAAGACGTTTTATCGAGCACGTGGCTCTATATAATTTTTATTATATCGGCGTTGAACCTGTATTTAAGCACGTATCTTGCATCACGTAGAGAATAACTGAAACCATTTCGTTAAAATTGTGATGATGTACTCCACACGGGAGGCACTGAGGAAAATAATTTCCGTCACAGCCTATGTCATCTTTGAGAATGCTATGTGCAGGGTCTTTTCAAATAAAGAAGGAGACTAAGTTCAGGGAAGGAAAATGTATGAGATGTGGGTAGGAATCCAGAAGTCAGTGTGTCCAGGAGTGACGGAAGTATGAATCCATCCCTCACACTGCGGTGTATGGCGATGGGTCGAGAGAGTCCTGCAGACTTTCCAAGCAGTTTCTCCCGATCCGGCCCGCCACACAGTAAGTGGGCAGATGCATAAGCCGTCAAGACCTACAAAAACTTCATCCCATGAACTTGGGCACAAAAGAAGCGAACCCCTTGGGGCGACCTATCGAAGAGGTGTAAGTTAAGCTGCCTTGGTGTAGCTGCCTCAAGAAAGTTTGAAAAAAGAAATATAATAAGATAAATTGTATAATTTCTTATGCATTTGATTTTTTTTAATTGCATAAAATATAATATTGTGTGGTTTATTTTTGTTATTTGTTTTTGGGGTTGAATGCCGTGTTGTTATATGGTTTAGAAATAAATAGATACGTATTTTAGTATACTTATAATTTCAGTAAATTTTTTCGTTTTTATTTATTATATGAGAATATTTTTTTTTTATTTTTTTTTTTTATTAATATCAATAGCAAAATTTGTACATTATGTAGGTTTATTAAGAACATACTTTTTTGTACGTACTGTACACAGAACTACTAGTAATTTATAGTTGTAGATTTACCTACTACCTATCCCGTCAGACGAGATCTTGACAATTTTTCGATAACAAACCGATTTTTTAGTTGAGCACTACAGCAGATTTTCATTATATTTATAAATTAAATGCAAATAGATTTAGAGATATCATCACGCTCGGGTGAAACATATTAATGCTGATTATTTGTTGCAATGCATAACATATAGGTAATATTAACAAACATAACAATGCTACGCACGAAAACCTTTCCAATCTAAAATAAAAATATTTAAAAAATCAAAGTACCTACATATCAGTTGCATGCAATCCATAAAGTCTGAAAAGCTATGCCCAGGAAAGGAAGTTTATCAGGAAACCTGTTAATTCATTTTTAAGGCCGGAAATCTCGTTTTTTATCGGATTACCAATAATTTGAGGAGATTCTTAATAAATTAACAATACTCATTTTTCTCTGTGCGACCACAATCATCAACACAATATAATAATAAAAACGGCTTGATAAATGCTAGAAAAATATTCAATGTAATGCAATTACTATTAAAAAAATACTGCAACCTACACTTGTTCATAGAGCAATGCCCGCCACTGCTACTTGTATTACCTATGTATGGTTTTCATTGGAAACTTAAAAGTCTCATAGCTTAAGGTAAAATTGATGTATGCTAAAAAAATTAACTTAAGTAGGTGGGTACATAAGGCATTCGTATTAGGTTGTTGGCGTCGCAAAGATGATTGAAAAACAAATAAATTCAAGATTCCAGAATTCCAAAAACGTGCTTTACGCCTTCCTTATCACGTGTTGTTTATCTTGCCTTTGTTCAACCTTTTAAGATATTCCATTTTAAGGAAAAATACCTCACATAATATCTATATTCAAAAGACATTCCATTGTGTTTGTAAATTCTATAATAGTATTTTTTTCTGATAGTAACTCTCTTGTCTGAACTATGGCAACCCCAACACAGGAATGTTTCAATGCGGATTAAGATAACACAATGACATAAAATAAAGTCGGAATCTTAACGGCGTAAGTGAAGAAGACGTCTACAAAAATATGCGATGAAAGTTCTCCACCGATTACTTTAAAATTTTGACGACTTTGGCATGACATTATACAAACGAAAAAAAAAGTTATTTGTTTAACTATTTTATTTGAGTATTGCTAGATTTTTTCTGAACTAAATGAAATCTATATAGTATCTTGGACAATTATATCCATTTATATTTTGATGTGCGACATCTTTTCTACACCCTGGATGCGACCGAATCTCTTTCTGTTTTTTTGGTTTTAAGTTTTCGTTTGAGAGTCACTAATATTGTCTTCAATTAAATATTACATTTATTGCTTTTGTTTACTGACCATTATCTGGTGAACTGAAAAATAGTAGAAATTAATGAAAAAATTGTTCAAATTAATATTAGGGGTTTAGGATCACAAGGGCCTATCTACAAAAACATAGTTTTGAGATAAACGAAAATAAAGATTGGAATACTCATGCCCAACTGATATCTGCCAACGGTATCTCTTAAACGACTGTATATATGAGGTAGAGTTTCATATCACTAATAAATATGATTATGGAATTGCCTAAACCAAGCTTAAGCCCTGCTGATCTGATTAATTATTATAGTTTTTTTTATTATTAGCGCGCTCCCTCTAACATTCGTATTTACATATCTCCATTTCAAACCATCTTTGAACGCTTACTACAGGGCCTTAAATCAATACACCAGTTTTTGTAGTTAGGCCTTTTGATATAGCAATGACAAATTGCACCAAAACTTACAAAATATTAGGAATCAATAAATACATGTGATATCATAATTTTTCCAGTTAAATTTTAACCTTTTTTTTACCTAGTGATCGCTCAAATTAGATTAGTAAATGCGGCCGTTGTAGTATACGAGTATTTGCGTACAATTGATTTATTGATTCGATTAGATATTCATATTACAATTTTGCATAAAAACGTGTCGTTGACGCTTTTATTTGCTATGTTAATGTTGTTTTTTTTATTATGATAATTACAATTATTTATGGCCCACGTTTAGCATATTCAATGAATGACTCAATAATGTCAGAAAATAAGTCAGTCAACCGTAAAAAATAGACACACGTGGTTATAGATCTTTCGAGAAATAGTATAGAGTGTTTTTTTATTAATTATTAACATTCAGCAAAAACTACAATTAATAATTTCTAAATTATTAATTTTAGAATCTGATAGTATTATTGTTCTAGCGTCTGGACGATGTAGGCCCTTTGATTGATTCCGCTAACTTGAAAATTAAGACACGATTTTATACTAAAATAGGATCACCAGATTTCTTTAAAAGCATCGTTTCTGCTCATATAATTTTTGGATAATATCGAAGAAAATATGTTTTAGAAAGTTAAAAATCCATTGGGTTCATTACATTACAGTAAAAATTATCCACAATTACGTATTATACATTTGACGTCTGTCAAGAATCAAACATTCCAAGGTTCCTTAAAAATGTCAATCCCTCCTTTACCGGCCGCTGGAGTAGTTTCTCTATTGGCCGACAGAGCGCATAAGAGCGATATACAAATACGTACAAATTCATTTATTCAAACAACGGTAATTATTTACGTGAAACTTCCGTTTTAATACGCATTTACAAATAAAACAAACAATTAATTCAACTTAATGACAATAAACAACAACTCTTTGCATGCACGATTTTGAAAAATATTGATATTTAATATTATTTACGTAAATAATAATTTCGGACTATTTTGACAGAACACCGATATGATATACGCGGAAGTATAGGCACTGCCAACCCAATAAAATAACACGAAAGACAATCGGAAGATAGAAACGCTTCGTTGATTGTAAAATTAGAAAACAAATCTCTAATCTGACATGTACTTATATGTATAATAAAACAATCATTTTGCCAGGTATATAATATATATTAAGGTATTATTCGAAATCGCTGGACAAGGATAATACGAAATGTTTTTAAATAAAACCTTCGGATTTACCTTAATTAATATAAAAGGAATCTGAATGCATTTGGGATTTTTTTAATTTTAATTTTTAATTACGTAAAATTAAAATTCTCTTTAGTTGTATTGGATGACAGCCGGAATAATTTCTATTGATGACATTTTCTTTTTTTGGTATTCCTGATATGAATGGCTAGAATTTTTACCATTTACTCCATGCAAATACTAGGTAGGTGGTACTATTTTAGCCAAGCTCGAAAAATAAAATAAAGGTATTTTGGTTTCTTTTAAAAGTAAGGAAATATTAAAAAAAGGTTATTATAGGTTAGGATGGTTAAGTTGGGTTATGCTAGGTTAGGTTAGGTTGGATTAGTATAGTTCAAGTTAGTTTATAGGTTAGGTTAGATTAAGTTGGATTATTATAGGTTAGGATAAGTCAGGTTATGTTAGGTTAGGTAACGTTAGTTTGGGTTATTATGGGTTAGGTTAGGTTATTATAGGTTAGGTTAGGTTAGGATAGGTTAAGTAAGGATTGGTTTGGTAAGGTTATGTTGGGTTAGGTTAGATTGGATTATTATAGGCTAGGTTAGGATATAGGTTAGGTTAGGTTGGATTATTATAGGCGAGGTTAGGTTTGGTCAGGTTAGATTATTATAGGTTAGGATAGGATATAGGTTAGGTTGGATTATTATAGGTTAGGCTGGATTATTATAGGTTAGGTTAGGTTATAATAGGTGAGGTTTAATAAAATAATAATGATAATAATAGCCAAATAAATCATTTGTGCTTTTTAAGTAGGCACTATTTTGCCGGAATATTGTATTACATTCTATTTTTTTAATTTACGTTTTTCAATTGTCTCTAGCCGCTCATTTCAGGAACACCGACAAAAGAAAATGTTATCAACAGAAATTATTCAGGCTGTCATCCCATACAGCGAAAGCGAATTTTCATTTTATGTAATTAAAAATTAAAAAGCTAAAATTAAAAATTTCCCAAATGCTGTTCGATTCCTTTTATAGTAATTAAGGTAAATCAGAAGGTATTATTTAAACATATTTCGTATTTTCCGTGTCCAGCGATTCCGAATATTTACCTATATTAATTTACCTTCAGCCATTTAGGCGATTATTCGGGAAAGGTAAAGTTTTACCCGAACAACTGTCATTCTTATTATGCCTAAACTCCTTCCTGTTCCGTGTTTTAACAATATATACTCACCCTCTCTCTATGAATGACCTAATATCTACCTATTAAATGTAACTGTTGTTAGTATCACTTAAACTGGGCGAAGCCCAACCAAGTGCCACCCGCACTTGGTTGTTATAATAATTATTATATAGTTGTCGCTAGTATGGCATTATTGCTTGGGGAGGAGCAACAAACTCGGAAATCAATTACATAGAAACCGCAGGCGATGCACTATGTCGTGTAATATTTTAAATTGAGCCGCTATCAATAACAACCCTTACATACCTAATTATTATTTTTTTGGTAAAATAATGTTTAAGACAAGATTTTTTTATGCATAGCACAAAGGGTAACAATTATTTTATAAGCAATAATGATTAGCCTGAAACACTCATCCACATTGAAAAATCTCCTGATAAAAATGTAACAAGCAGAAATTTTTGAATGAGACACTATTGTATATTGAATTATTTCGCATATAAGAGATAAGCCGCCATAGCTTAGTGGTCAGAGCTGTCGACCGGAAATCGAAAGGACACGGGTTCATGTCCCGTTGGCGTCATGTATCTTTTATCAGGAGATTTTTCAATGTGGATGAGTGTTTCAGGCTAATAATTATTGCTTATAAAATAATTGTAAACCTTACATAGATGGCGATAAGGTTTAAATTTCCGCATAACACCATCTGCCTGTTTTGATTTATGCAAGAAAAAAACATGGCCAAAAAGTGCCTTTTATTTTATTTTGTGGATGTTCAGGCATAAATATTTCTTTTTTTTATCATTGTATAAATAACTTAATTTTCCATATTATACAATAAAATCATAACCGAAAATGGGTTCGTAAGTAGGAGATTTTGAACTTTAAAGCAGTTTTCATAGGCCTTATACATTTTTTTCTGGGCTTATAAAAAGACTTATATCTAAAAAATACTCGATTATTTCAAAGGCCAAGATGTATTCTACTCGCAGTATTTAATTAAAGTATCTGAAACATTTCTAGGCGACCAAATTTTCAAACCAAACACACATGATTTTGCATTACTACGTATGGAATCGCCTTAAAAGTAATAATAAAAAAACATAGACTGACTGATACAGACCTAATATTCAACAGCTGTGACGTACTAGATATACGCCAATTATACGTTAAAACACTTCTAAACTATATTTTTGACAAAAAAAAAATTCAATATTTTTTAATTTATGTTCTTGTTATTTTTAATTTTGTTTCTTGCATATATTATTTTTTAATGTAATTTTATTTTTATTATTTCTTTCTCATGTTTCAAAAATGTCTGTCATTAAAATTGTACCACCTACATTTAAAAACCGTCTGGGCGTTAAATAAATAAATAAATAACAGGGACCCAGGGAGTGGAGTAAACTGTCCTAACAACTGCGCCAAATAAAAGTAGGACCAACATTTATTTCGTACATTAACTGCTGTTACGTCATCCGATTTCAGAAAAATGCGTGAATTTTGGCGGGTGTAGGCATGATTGCCACCAAAATAATATAGAATGCAATGTCATCGACAACGAGCCTGTCTGCCGAGTGTCAGATTGTTGTGGGTTAATTTATACTTCCAAGATGTGCATTATTTTTTTCATTCACAAAAACAAAGGTGAAATTCAAACATATGTAATTTAAAACTATTTACTAACTAACTTTCCAGGTAATACATATTTTTACAGTATGAAGAGTCGAAGTTAGATAAATCATAAAATTATGAATCTAGCAAAAGCTTTTCATTAATTTTTAAAAGTTATAGGCATTATATTTTGGACTATATTCACTATTCAGGGTTGCGTAATAAAAAAATGCATCTCAGTATATGGAATTACGTAACTGTGGCACTCTGAAAATGATCTGATTTTCACGAATTTCATGAAAGTGGCGAATATCTTGAAAAGTAACGACTTTTCACTCCGTCCGTCCGTCATATGTTGGCCTATCAGCCATTCAAAGGATAACGATTTGTGACATCAATCATGTGATCTTTATACCACATAGTTGAAACTCAGTTCCTAGAATTTCACCTGAGTGTGTAAGGAAATCTGATATCAACCCACTAATGCAGGGAAACACGTCACAGCGGTTAAAGGCAACCAAACGAAAAATGGTGCTCGACTAAAACTTTGCATATTTATTAACATTTTTAATAATACGTCTATTTAATTTTTTTAAATTTTTTAATAATATTTTTTTGGACCGGAGTGAACGGAGCTAACAACCTCACCAAATGCCGATTCGGTAGGACGGACATTTATTTCGTATTTTAACTGCTATAATATCATCCAATTACAGAGAATTAAGCACGGAGAAAGATGAGTATTGCTAATTTATTAAGAATCTTTTAAAATTATTGGTACAAACGGGATTGCAGGCCCTTAATGAATGAAATAATAGGTTTCTTGAGAAACTTTTCAGCAAAATACTAATCCTAATATTTTCGAATTTCGTCGTTATATATTATCAAGTCAAATACAGATACATGAACACGTATTCCGATATATTATGATTTTACTAAAATTTTATCAGGAAACGACCTGCAATCCCGTTTTTAACCAGATTAACAATAATTTGAAGAGATCCTTAGCAAAACTCATTTTTCACCGTCCGCGTGTGTGTACGTGATTGCCACCAAAAGTTAGATAGAAAATATTATAAAAATTGCAGTCTATTTAACTTATAAAAAGTTAAATAGACTGCAATATGATTGTCGAGTTTATCTGCCATGTTCCGACTCTCGGGAAGTGGGTTAACTTCTAATTCCAAGATTTTCATTCATTCATTGACAAAAATACAAAAAAAAAGTGTATTTACAATAAAAAAAAACATATTGATATACCCACAAGTGAACGAATACGAGAAAGTAAGCTAGTGGGAATAACGTCCCTCGACGTCACCTAACTATGATTTAGGGGTCGTAACCATGCGAGTATTCACGTAAACTGGTATTGTAAATAAAATTAGAGGTCTCAAGCGGACAAAACGACTCCCGCGTGTATATTTTTTGCGCAGAGCTCGTCCTATATTTTTACCATGGATTTTTGAGCAAATGAAGCAAATGATCTATTATTTTTTTTTAAATTAC
The DNA here is from genome assembly GCF_061612785.1 of Hesperophylax consimilis. Classification (NCBI taxonomy): domain Eukaryota; kingdom Metazoa; phylum Arthropoda; class Insecta; order Trichoptera; family Limnephilidae; genus Hesperophylax; species Hesperophylax consimilis. The sequence goes on along the minus strand of NC_142841.1, from coordinate 3,290,463 downwards.
GACCTCCGCGGTCGAGGAGTAAAGTTCCCGAATAGCAATCTGGAGGTGACGGGTTCAAATCCCGGGGTGCGCAAGTAAAATGTATTTTATTAATTAGTTTTATCACAAGAATTCATTTAAAGTTATTTAATATTTGCGGCACGTCCAAGATAGATACTCTAAGTAACGTACTGGTGAAAGAACGGCTTTGATCGGATCTGAATATCCAGGTACCTATTCACCTTTCCTATCTTCTTCTCCTCTTAACTACCTTCAGTCTCACAACATACCCGAAGTCCCACTGTCTCCAGGCGGTTGGGAACACTTGGGACTCTTGTGAGATATTCACATAAAAAAATATATGAAAAATATTTGTGTCTTTTTTATATAAATAAATGTATAAATAATAAATATTGATTGTCTTAATATTTTTCATCCTTGTCCTTTCTTAAATAATAAGATTTTATATAAGTCCCAATTGCTAAAAACTGAATGTCACCCTATCTGTCTTTATTATTTACTTTGCTTCTTCTTTTGAGTAATGATTAATGATTAGTTATGGTTCAAATATTGTTATAATATACGGTCAAATTACCCATCTGGTAACACATCTAATACTTATTTTTTTTAAATTTTGTAATATTTTGTGTTTGTATGTAGAATAACTTTATGTTTGTGATTACTCTTAGGTATGTTTGCTTCACTCAAATGTAAATTGTTAACCTCGATACAGGCTCAGTCCTAGTGAGGTTGATATTTATGTGAGAAAAAAGTGTTTTATGTATAGTGAGATGCAATAAATAAATAAATATTAATTTTACACAGCCTTTGTTATCTTTGGGGATACTGTGTGAAGGGTCTTTTTGAGGCGATTAAGGAGTGAATATGGGTCTTGAAGAGACCCATGTTGTACGAGGGAGAAAACACAGAGTCCCGTAAATCGTTCCACAGCCCAGTTGTTGAACTCAAGAACGAGTGGTAGAAATGACCTGTTCTCATGTGACAAATTTCATCCGTGTACATATATTAGGCCCGCGTTTGGTGTGTTTCCCGCCCATGCACCGGTGCCGAAGTGACGCCAGTCCATCTTCCATTGTAATACCAGTAAAAAAGGGACATCATAATCAAGATAAGGGAATCTATCAAACGGACCGCCCCTTTATGCACAAAGTAAAGGGTTTTTTCGTGTAGTTTGGGGCTCCAGACCAGAGTTGGTTGCCTGGTTGTGGCTCTGTTTGACAACGATAGTTTTGTAGTTTGCAGTATTTAATACCTGGCAACTGCAATATCCTTATGGTAAATCTTTATTGTGTGAATACGGGAAATTAGGTTTTTTTGATTTTTTTTAGTACCTACGTTCTTTTAAAATAGATTTAATTACATATATTAAGAGCTTCTCTCGCGTCATAAAAAAGAACCTGATAAAAATTATTATAAATATAAAGATAAACCCAGATTCAACTCCAACATTTTCCCTTTTCTCAAAATTGATAAACTTTTATTTTCTATACATTTCAGTGAAATGAAAAGTCAATTTACTTTTAAGCTGAAATAAATTGTTTTGAGACTTGATAATAATTAATTTGTATTGTTAAAATATTTTTAAAAATTACAGTATATATTATATTAGTATATCTAGTTAGTTAGAAATTAAAAAGCCAAGACACTAGAAACTTGAGAAATAATTTTCTCTTAAAAAATTATATCATAGGTAAGTACTTTTTGGCTTGTCTGAATTCTCGACACAATTAGTTAAAATTTTGAAAAATACACTTAAATTTAACACAAATCTGTGTTGATTGCACCATCTGTCACAGACAGATTCACAACCGAAATTTGTTTGTTTCACAAGGCAAATCTTCACCGTGCAATTAAAAGAACTTTTTTATTATTTTTTTTTTTACATTTCTCCAAAGTTTAACAAGCAGTCAGTTTCAACAGCTTGCTTATATGCATCAAAATGACCGCAAGTAGAGGCAAGTAATGCAACCCTAGTGACATGTCCCTCTATAACACCGGTATTACACTGTTATAATAACCACTGTTATGTTAATATAACCGTATACGGTTTCTGTGGCTTTCCACTTATTTATTGACAGACAACCGCGTCGTTCAATTCTGTCCACAAGGTACTGAATTTATTATACAACTCACGATTTAAGCTGTTTTTAGGGAGATTTGTCGCTTTGTTTTAATGTGAACACCGCATAAGTGTACCAACTGCTTCCAACTATCTGGAACCAGTGAGTCTATGGTATCCCCAAACGGGGTATGTTGTGACGCTGAAGTAGGGAGGAGGAAAAGAAGAGTAGGGAGAGCAAAGTGGGGAAATACTTGGCTATTCAGATCTGGTTACCAAACACGGCTAAAGCCATTCAAAGCGACGTTTTAATTCTGGATCAATTTGCCTTGATAAAATACAATGACGAAATGCGGAAATGTTATGTTTGAACACGTGTTCCAACATCATGATAATAAATTCGTATTTTACTTAAAACTTATTTGGAAACCTATCAATTCATTCATTAAGGTCCTGCAATCCCGTTTTTAACCACATTACGAATAATTAGAAGAGATTCTTAATAAATTAGCAATCTTATTAATTATAATATTATCAATTCTTAGTAATTTTTCTCCGTATATGTTATGATGGTGTAAGCAGGAAATGGGGAGGGGAAGTACTGCAATTCAGATCTAGTAACCAAACACGACGAAAGCCCAAATGATAAACAAATTATTATAAGCATTAATTACTCGCCTGAAATATCCATACAAATTTAAAATGTCGTCAAAATTGTCATTCGAAAATTTCGATTGATGTATATGAATAAGCCGACGTAGCTCAGTGGTCCAGAGTACCTGACCGGACATCGGAAGGTGCGGGTTCAATTCCCGTCGGCGGCATTTATTTTTACTCGGAGGATATTTTCAATTTGTATGGATATTTCAGGCGAGTAATTAATGCTTAAAATAATTTGTTATCCTTTGTGCGATGCATAAAAACCTTGTCTTATAAATTTTAGCTTATCATTCGTATCATCATATCAGCGACGTTTCAAGTCTGAATGATTATATTTCACCAGAATATATCCACCACTCTGGAATGTGCCGTAAAAATATTCTGAATTAATTAGTTATAAAACGACATAAATTAAATTTACTCGCGACCTCCGAATCCGTAATTGAGAACTTTACCCCTCGACCACGGAAGCTGTCAAAATTAACAAAAACTAACAAACTCATTTTATATTGGGAATCCGGACTTACACATTACATTCAGGAAAATTTCCATTGAAATACTCTAACCCTCTTATAGGGAACACGTTGACTGATGACTGACCGCACATTTAATCACAAACACTAAACATAACCAGACAACACTGGCAAAAACACTGAACAAAAGGTACATACTCCGTACCTCAATATTCACTAGGTCTCACGCGTAAATGTTTTTAAAATCTCAAGTTTAGGCAAACAATTACATCTTGTCACTCTTGTGGTATAACTGAAATTTTAATGTATTCGTACAACAACTTGTCCTCATCATGCTAGTAATGAGAAAACTAACGATGAAATATACACACTTCATGAAAGTGTCATAAGAATAACAAGTTACAACTTTATCATGTAAAATGTTTAAATCTTCACTTTTTTAGCAATGCAATTTCATCTTTTGAAGGCCGAAAAACATATTTTAACAATAAGTTCGCTTTTCCGAGCGTAATGTTAGGCCTCTTGTAGAAATGCTTATTTTTTATCAATAAAGATATTTTCCACGCTCTTTCCACACTTGTTCAATCGTACTAACGTTTAGTCAGATGTTTCATTCAGTACACTTAAGAAAATAGGTCGGTGCACTTTTGTCAAAAGTCTCATTTTCTTTACAAAAGCGTGAAAAGTGAAAAGAACTGTAGTTTGAATTTTTTGATTAATTTGTGAATTTTAAATGTTATTTTGTTATTTATATTTTAGGTCTCATTAGAGAAAGAAATATATAGACCCACGCTGTGATTGGCGAAGTAAAAATAGCAATTTGTCTCGAAAATATTTGTCGCTCGCACTCGTTGATGTATTATAGCTCTATGCTCGCTTATTATTAATGAATTTTGATTTTAATTTGCGCGATCTGCAGTAGTTTTGAAGTTAACCCAATGAGAAAATAATGGATATCACACGAGGATACGTATAACGAATTGTTTTTTAAAAACATGAACGGTTTTCAGATAACGGCGCAATTTGCTTCGTAGTAAAACGTTTTAAAAGATGAACACCTATTTCATAAGTTAGTTTTCTTAAAATATATTATATACATCCGTGCTTCGTACCAAAAAACATGTTGAGAAAACAATTCCAATTAATTTTTACCTTCTAACTTCAATACCGGGAATAAAAAAATGTGGGATTACACTATTTTTATATTGCTATGACATTCGATTTATTTTAAATGTCGATTAATTTTATCGAATACTCAATTAGTTCTGCAAGTGTTCAAACTATTTTCAACATTTTCATTTTCACAGGTGACAACTATATAATATAGTTGAATAAAAACACACGTTTGACATATGTCAAAATTTCAAAGTAATCCGTGAAGAACTCTCGGAGATTATAGATTTTAACCAAACGAACATTTACGATTTTATTTAAATGGATTTTAGGCATTTATTTATTTATTAATTTTTATTGACAGAGATATTCAAAGAAGGGTAAATGCAGGTAATTCCGTTAATGGAGGACTGAACGCAGTTGGCGCTAACAAAAAATTGTCCAAAGAAGCGAAGTTAGCAGTCCACAACGGAGTACTGGTACCTACCTTGATGTATGGAAGTGAGGCATGGAACTGGCAAAGAAAGGATGAAAGTAGATTAAATGCTGTTGAAATGAGATCCCTGGGGCGTATGTGTGGTAAAACCATGTTTGATCGTGTGAGGAATGTGGAGATCCACAAAGAGTGCAAGGCTGATGTAAGCGTAATGAGTAAGATTAAGAAAGGGACGCTTAGATGGTTTGGGCATGTAGAGCAAATGAGCGAAGATAGGAGTGTAAGGAGGATAGGTATGTGATGCAAATGCGAATGGTAGCAGAAGTCGGGGACGCCCGAGGAAGACATGGTACGATCAAGTGAATCAGATACTCGAGTCGGGCCATGTCAAGAGTCAGAATAATAGAAGAGTATGTATGAGACGATGTATGAATGTGAATGAGGCAAGTCGTGTGTGCCAAGACTGAGTTGTTTGGCGGTCTGTCCTCTCTGCCTACCCCTGCGGGGAAACGGCGTGATGGTTAGTTAGTTATTAATTTTTATTTTTTAAGTTTCGCGAAATCGACAGTTTACATTTAATCAGTCTATATAGCCAAAATAAAACCAATTATGTATTTCCTCTTTGTGACTTTACCTCTACTGAGACAGCATAATATGGAATAAGTAAATTAAATTTGTAAGAAAGGAATATGAATTAAAAAAATTATACAAAACGAAAATTTTACAAAACAATACGTTTATAACCGTGGAAAGAGGTTGTAGATATAAATGAAATCATAATAGAGATATAAACAATAGAGACATAAACATCATTCACAAACCATCAGAGAAATATTATTTTATGGACCTCTTGTATTTGCAAAGTTCGCAACTGAAAATATCAACCTTTGATAATACGCTATTGTAATTATTTCATAGTCTGTTCAGACAAGAATTCTGCGTAGAGATTTATACATTTAAGTTCACGAATGTCTAATTTATACAGCGGAACCAACATACCAATATGATGTATGTATATACTCTCGAATGTTTTTTATTTAACCAAAGATTGTCAACTCCATACGTCTAAATTTAATATTCCTTTAATTTTACTACAACGTAATTTTTTTTTTTTTTTAATAAATCAAATTTAATAATGTTATAATAATTATTAAGTTCTGCAAGTATTTCTGTTATTTTTACAGTTTTTGATGTGACAGCTGTTTCGGCTTTTGAGGCCATTATCAAACTGTGGATATGTCCACACGGCGACGACTTATTTATATGATTTTATTTATCCCCACCCATTTAAATTTCTATATTGTTCAAAAATGATTCATTAAGAATTGGAATAACCAAAATATTTGGGAATCCAGCCGTGTTTGAACACTTGTTAAATTTAACAGGTTTTATAACAGTTTATTTTACAGGTGTGCAAACACTACTACTTACGGCTGATAGAAAGGGACTTTTTGAAACAGTAAAAATGTTTCATTTATCTAAACATAAGGTTTTTGCCCGTTCAACAATATCGTCAGTGTATGTAAATAATCTGTTTACAAGCGAAGCAGTCCACAAAGTCCTGTGTAATTCAGAAGAAAGACGATCTAAGAAAATCCTATTTGATCTGTTTTCGACACACAGGGTATTCCGAGAAGTCCTCTCACGCGGGTTCGCTTTCTTTGTCGAATGAAAACAATATTCCCTGTTTCTTTATCTCTTTACTAAACAAATAATCGCGGTAAACGACCTGTTTTTATTTGAATATTTTTCGAGATAAAACAGATTTGTTTATTTTTTCAAAACAATTGACCTTTGTGATAATATTTTATTCCTTTGTGCCGCCTGCTTGGGTACATACAAATAAAGATTGTAACAATCATTATAAAATTATCAGAAATTTCTTACAAATCATGTTCTTTTTTCTTTTTAAATTTCCGCACAGATGGTACAAGCTATGAAGAGATACCCCAAGGCTTAAGGACTCCAGAATGATAAATTTCTACCCATATTTGAGTTCCAGTTTTCACTGATCAAACGCTCTGTGTTTTTTGTGTTGGTAAAGTTTTTTTTTGTAAAATCGCACTTGCGGCAGGTTAAAAAGTTTTATTTTTCGGAGGCGATCTTCAGAAAATTCAAGATAAGGGGATGTGGTTTGATTCTGTTGTACAATTCACTAAACATTTTGTATTTATTTCTTGGGAAATCGACAGTTTATATTTTATCCGTTTTGCACATGTTATAGCCAAAATTAAACAATTATAGATTTTTTGCCTCGTGACTGTACCTTTAATAAGACAATAGAATAAGAATAAAATATATTGAAATTTATATAAAAAAATAAAATATTGTTCGTGAAAGTAAGAAATATATTTTTGAAGCTTTTCTGGGGTAAATTAATTGAAGGTGTCGTCATACAAGGTATTACAATAAATATAAGAAAGGATATAACATTAATTAAGTTCAATACAGAATTACGAGTATATAAAACTACCTTGACTATAGGATGTATATAAAACAAATTCAATCCGTAACAGAATTATAAATATAAATATCCGAAAATTATTAAAAAAAATATTAGAAAAAATACTCTTCTATGGACTTTTATGTTTGTTAAACTCGTAATTGGAAATGTCCACTTTTGATAATACTTTATTGTAATTATTACAAGCTCTGTTTAAGGTTAAACGCAACGTTCGTTGTATTCTACGTGTTCACAGATGGCGTTAATTAATTAATTTTGTTTAAATACGCTTTTGCAAGGTATTGCTTTACAATATTAAGACAAATCATTTGTTTGCGCCCGTATATACGCAATATGAATATGAATCAATAGTTTTGTTCGTTTAAAGACTTAATTCTTTCGAGAAAGGCTCACAAATACAATATTTTACCGATGATTCAATCCAATATTGTATTTGTATGCCTTTCTCGATAGAATTGAGTTTTTATATGGACAAAACTATTTATTCATATTCATATTGCGTATATGAGGGCGCAAACAAATAATTTGTCTTAATACTGTAAAACAATACCTTGTAAAAGCGTATTTAAACAAAATTAATTAATTAACGCCATCTGTGAACACGTAGAATACAACGAGCGTTGCGTTTAACCTTAAGTACGAAGTAATTTTGTTTCGTATTGATCTAATTTTAACAGGACCTTTGCGGAACGTGCAGGTACATTAAATTGAATCTTATTTAGGCAACTCTCGGCATTGAATATTATTCTTAACTGATTTTTTCAAGAATAATGCATCTATGTGATGCCTTCGTACACTCAATGAATCAATTTTATAGTATTGTATAATTAGTGGTGGAGTCGAAACATCTATCTATCTATTGTATATAAATATGTGTAGCGGACACCGGGAGGGCGACCTAGATTTGATTCCGAGGTTAATGCAATTTCACACACTTGACCTTCAAAACAAGAGGAAGGTGATTTCGAAGAACTCTGCGTAAAGCCAGGGCAACGCAAATGACAACTTGTCTTTTATAAAAAAAAAAACTAGGAACTTTGTTTAAAAGATGAAATTAAAAAAATATATGGCACTAAAATTTAAATCCTTCCCTTTTCTTATTTGTTAACAGTACAACTAACACGCATTCTTAATTTTTACACCCGACCATGAGACGACTAGTAATAATTGTATTCACTCAATATATGTTTCAAATTATATTTTGCCAAGATTTCCAAGGGTTCCACTCTTTGGGAAACACTCGGTATCGGATCCATTCTAATCTTTATAGAATATCCCACATAAGATGGTGACTTAGAGATACGCTAGGAATACCATCGGAACACAGAATCATTTTTAAGTTTGCCTGGACCAGAGGGGGACAAGTATATGTACGCAACGACGTTGGGACGCCCGTTATACTTATCAATGAAAAAACCAAAAACCTTTTATCTCCCTCACCAAATAACTTATAATCAATTTTCATCCTTTGGTATACTTTTATTTTACTTGATTCTCCTGTATATTATTATATATTCATCTATATATTACTTGATACTCTCTGTTACAAAAAACATATTATTGGATTTTTCTAGCCCAAAGACATTTAACAAAAGCATGTACCCCATCATTGTTTTTAATCGATCAAATAACTTAATACAATCACCTCTTTCCAGTAATCTAGTTTTCTTATCATGTAAAAAATGTGTTATTGTAACTGCATCAAAACCATTACAACTTACTATGCTTTATACAAACACTAAAAATGGAAGAAATAGTTGATCAATTGGACAATTTGTCCATAATTCCATGTACAGAGACAAACAGTCCTCTCGAAGTCCAAAAAATATTAACTCAACCTGCCCTAAAAATTTTCTCTATGAATATCAGAAGCATAAACCGTAACTTCAACGAACTATTGTTAGTTCTCACAGATCTAAATTCAGACTTTGACATACTCATTTTAAGTGAATGCTGGATCAATGAAAATTACATTCCAAAAAACATAACAAACTACACACACTACAACACACAGAATAACCTAACACAGAACGAGGGAGTTATCGTATTCCTCAAAAATCATATATCTCACTCAGTGAACGAAATCATAATCAACGACTCTAATTGTCTCAAAATTGAAATAGATAACCATGTAACTATATTTTCTATATATCGATCACCAAGCACATCTAACATAACCCCATTTCTAAACTCACTTAATCAATCTCTATCATGTGTGAAAAATTGTGACAATATCCTTATTATCGGTGATCTCAATATAAATATAATTAATTGCACACATCCTCAAGTCAATGAATATATAAACCTACTAACACTACAAGGATTCGTCCCAGCCATTACAGCACCTACCAGGATATCTGGCTCGTCGGTGAGTTGTATTGATCATGTATTTTCAAAATGTAAATTAAAAAACAGATCTCTTGTATACCAATGCACTGTCACAGACCACTACGCTACCATAACATCTCTGTCTCATAAAATACATAAACCACCGCAACACGTAATCACACAAAAGAAAATATCTTACAATACACTTTATGACCTGGTCTCTCAGGAAACTTGGTTAAATGTTTACAAACAGAGTGATCCCAGTCTGGCCTGCAAATCTCTTGTTGACACACTACATATCCATCTAACCAACGCTACATCAGACAAAACTCACAAAACTAAACACCATGATTCTAAACTTAAGCCTTGGATAACTTTTGGTATCCTACACTCTATTCGTAAGCGCGATAAACTCCACGCACTCTGCAAAAAAAATCCCAGCGACTATGAATATCACCTGTTCTACAAGAAATACAGAAATGTGTGCAAAAAAATTACTTTAAAGGCCAGAGAAGATTACTACAAAAAACAAATAAATAACGCAGAGAATGACAAGAAAAAAATATGGAATATCATTAAAGACATATCTTACACTAAAGTAACGACAACACCCATAAACAAGATTAACGTTGATGGTCAATTACTAACAAACACAGGTAATGAATCTGAAAAAATCGCAGATCATTTCAATGAGTTTTTCACCACAATTGGTTCTAATCTTTCCAATCTTATCCTGGCAAAAAATAGTGTTTCGGAACATGAACTTGCAAACGAAATATCCCTGACTCCCCTGAGATATAGTCCTTTCCTTTTCACCCCCACCACAGAATTAGAAATTATAGAAATCATATCAACTTTAAAAAATACTCACTCAACAGGAATAGATGAAATCTCTACTAAACTTACAAAACATTTAAAAATACTTATAGCCAAGCCTCTAGAGCATATTATAAACCTTAGCCTCCAATCCGGTATATTCCCAAACTCTCTTAAACATGCCTCAATTATCCCTATTTACAAATCAGGTGACAGATCTTCCCGAAATAGTTACAGGCCAATATCTTTACTGAGTACAATCTCCAAAATCATTGAAAAAATAGTAAAACTAAAACTGGTTAAGTTCCTTGAGGAAAATAAAATCCTTTCAAATAACCAGTATGGCTTTCGCAAAAACCGTAGTACTGATGATGCAATTGCAACCTTCACCAAACTGATATCCGATAACCTTGATAAGGGTAATAAACCTCTTGCTGTCTTTCTAGACTTATCTAAAGCCTTTGATACCATTTCACATCACATTCTCCTAAAAAAACTGCAACAGATTGGGATAGAAGGTACTGCCCTAAATTGGTTTAAAGGCTACCTTACACAAAGATCGCAAACAACTGTTATTCACTCAAACCGAGCATATAGAAGTAAATGTCTATCTATCTCCTACGGTGTGCCCCAAGGAAGTGTTCTAGGTCCGCTCCTATTTCTCATATATATGAACTCACTATTGAAACTGGACATTGATGGCAATATAATATCTTTTGCTGATGATACGGTTATCATATTCACTAGCAAAACATGGAAGACGTCAATAGAGAAGGCAAATTATGGTATTAACAAAATTAAAAAATGGCTAGACTCCAACCTCCTCACCCTACATGTACAAAAAACACAATGCATACACTTTTCAATCCGTAAATTCACACTCCCAGAAAACCTTCCCAAATTAATCATTCACACTTGCTCACAAAATCTAAACACATCTCCACTATCACCCAATAATTGCTGCTCATGCCCAAATCTTAAACCATCAAATGAAATAAAATACCTAGGAGTCATTATAGATAACCAATTACGCTGGGAGGCCCATATTAACTCCATAACTAAGAGACTCCGTAAGTTATGCCATATTTTTTATTCTCTACGATCAATCCTTGATATAAACACTCTAAGAACTGTATATTTTGCTCTATTTCAATCGATAGCAACGTATGGCATTATAGGATGGGGAGGTTGTGCAGCATCCATCCTCTACCCTCTAGTGACCGTTCAAAAACTTTTGCTAAGGGTCATCTTCAAATGTTCCCCCTCTCATCCATCAGAGCCACTCTTCAAGAAACTCACAGCCCTTGATATTCGCCAACTGTATATCAAGATAGCTCTTATCCATATCTGGAAAAATGGATTGATAAACTCTACACAAACGGACATACATACACGCTACTCAAAGCACGGAAAATGCATAATTCCTGTAACAAAAACCACTTTTTCACAAAGGCAATACTCATACATCGCACCTAAAATATTCAACACGTTAAAAAACGACATCAAAACATCAAAAACACTTACTCACTTTGCAACCGGTGTGCATAAATGGATATCTGAAAAGGGGCGAAATTTCTTTAAGGAACATATGAACCTATATCACCAGTAAATAATTTAAATAACTTGTATATTACTAAACAATATATTTCTTTTTCATATTCATCATTAAAAAAAATATATATTTACCACCACTGATATGTTTCTTATACTCTAGTATTTATTACGAAAAATATTGTGACAATAATTCCACATTTGTGTACATATCCTTAGCCGTAGCTCAAACGTGGATTTACACAAAAATTGCCGATATATATCTATACACCTATGTTACCATAACACGCACATGCAAATCGCTCATCAAGATATAACTTATCCCTACTTTCTTACCAAATAGTACTTTCTTTGATTTTATATTGTATTTGTATTCTTTTTTTAGAAATACACTTGTACTTAATGTACTTGTATTTTTACTACATTTTTAATTTTATTTTAATCACACAAATGTACTTGTATTTTTTCTTTTTTTTTATACATGCTCCTTGTATTATTTTTAATTCAATAATACGTATTTTCTTTGATATACTTTTTATATTATTTTTAATTTTTCTGTTTTCCACACCTATTTTTTATATTCATATATCTTAAACTTATGTAGATATTTTGCATTATTTTTAATTCCTTTATACTTCATACTTGTTTTAGATGTATAAATTATTTTATTTTATTTTTATATTATTTTGTTTTCATTCAACTTATTTTTAATTTGTATTATTATACTTAACATAAAATTGACCACTACAACACGGGCATGTGCCTAGTGTGGTGGCCAAAAATTTAACCGTTTACTGTAATGTATAAACTTTACTGAATAAAGAACATAAAAAAAAAAAACATATCGGAAATAATTCTATCGAAAAATTCTAACAGTAAACTTTTTATTGGTGGCGCCGGATAATGTGACCTGCAATGCACCCATCAAAGGACTACAGGGTACACACACTTTATGAAGCGATGGGTCCTCTACTTGATGGGGTAGAAAATGATGCCGATTATGTCCTTGGAAGGCAAAACCATTGTCTTGCACATTTGCGAGTGCACTGTACGGAAGCCTTTCGATTATGTTTGTGGCAATCGGCCATCTATTCCCGTATTCCAGCCCATCCTTAATTCCAATATTGGCTTATAAGATTGCCATATATACCGATCGATTAAACTCCTACCTCATTTCCATCCTCAGAGCACGTGTTCCAAGACCTAACACATCAGTGCCCCCTGGTATACCGGTCGCACCGGGCCAGGAGTGCTTATGGCTGGTGTTATACAATCGTATCGTATCATCGACCCGGTAAGACAGAGATCGTTAACTTTCATTTTTCTTTTAGATTTATTAGTAAGATCTTCTTCAATGATTAAATACTTCATTGATGGGTATTACCTTCAAATGTCATAAATAATCATATTTTTGTAATCTTATCATTGTTACTTTTTTGTTAATATTTACTACGCATTGCTATTATATCATAATGGGTCTGACAGATTACGCTATACGCATCATGGCTTGGCCTATTTGAGCGTATCGCTATCCGTATCCCAATGGGAATGTATGGCGATCGATATGCTGAAATAGGCAAAGCCACGAGAACATAGTCTGTCACAGGCATAATACTTTATGTGATGTGTGGAATGGTAGTAACTTCCCCACTTTCTGGAAAAAACTTGTCACTTTAACATACAAATCTATTTTTTATTTATTTTGGTACAATATTTTACATTTCTTAGTACAATTTAGTAATGTTGGCCTCACTGGGTGACTAACCGTGCTGAGGCCTCCATTTGACAAAAAATATTAATAATACATTTAAAGAAAATACATATATAATGAAAAAAAATAAGATTAAGATAAATTCAAACTAAAAATATAAATTAAAAATGAAAGTAATTTTACTTAAAAGTTTAAATAAAAAGAAATACAGTAAAAATCTGTATATTTATATTATATGTTATGTGTTTGTGAGTGATGTGTGTTTTATATTGGTTTTATGTGTTACGTGTAGGTTTTATTATTTTATGTTACGAAATTTGGGTAATATTGTCGTATTGTTAATATTTTGGTTTTTGTTCTTTAATCCATTTTGAAATTTTGTGTCTGAATTTATTTTTGTTTTCCTCAAATTTATTTTCAAGCGTTAAACTGTTGAAAGCTTTTATAGCATGGTATTGATAGTGTATTTGTCCAAAGCTTGTATATGTGTTATGCTCAACGATAAATAATTTCAACTAACCAAAAATGACGACCAAAATACACTTTTTATTTCTATACTGTATTTGTCGATAATTGTGTACTTACCAACAACACCTGAATTTTTAATCTTACTTGTGTAATAAACGCCAGAACACGATGTGTTTATTCACTTGTATTTTTGATCTTGATCTTAACACTTTGGTACACCTGGCATAACAATGTTAAACACATTTTTTTTTTTAATGTAAAAATTAACAAAATACTGTTAAAAAGTTTTATAATTATGAAATCTAAAATAGAAAAATATTTTTCATAATTAATTCATTCGGGTTTTTAGAAAACAAAAATCTTTTTTTCCCCAGAATCTTCTTAAAATAGCATCCGTTTTCATTTCCCTTTCGACAACGTAGTCAGAATTATTTTTTATTATTTTTTGTCAAACAAGGAAAAAAAATGTATGATCTTGTAGAGTGTAAAGGTTATGTTATATTTTTTACGACGTGAAAAGATAGGACTCTGCTCTAATTTTTATGCATATAATAATTATGTATCCTTGAGGGATTTTAGTACTATAAAATAGGTTGCTAAGAAAAGAAATTACTGTCTTTGATAATATTACCTATAGGCATCTTGTGTGATGTTTTTGTTCTTCCTGAATATGGCTCACGCAACTCAGGTTGTACTAACCGTAACACATGATGTCTTACGCAAGTATTAGTTATGTACAGAGTGTAAACATAATCATACTGCGGCGTATCAAATCCCCCAGGAAATTCAATACAAACATTAAAGCGCGCCGTCAGAAATAATATATGTTCCTCACCGGCTGGTTTAGTGAAATTACCCGGCAGATCGGTTTGTATTATAAGCTATGGAAAGTGGAATATGCGAGCTTAAAAAAAATGTTTTCGCAAATATTGTCAGCGAATAAATTTGTGGCTCTATTTGGACAGTAATCAATAATTTTAATTTTTCAAATCGACACAACTATTTGTAATAGCTGGTTTACAGTTGGAATTGGGAAAGGATTATGAACTTACCCCCGGTAATACACGTCTGATACACGTCTTGTTGCGAATCGATATTATGGCCCTAGAGGACACTGAGGGTGGTAATCACTGAAATTTGATATTATACGCACTGAGGGAGCACTTACCATGTTCACGGTACAGACTTTCTCAACAGACTCGTTTGTACAGTAAAATGTTGCAATGTCACTGAGCTTTGTATGTACTCCGCACTGTCAGAGAGGGACGGGTAATTGGGTGGAGGAATGCAGGAACATAGGTTAGAGGGAGATGCATATAGTTGCGTCAACATATTTTATAGAGATACGTATAAAAGCTGTGTTCTGAGTGACGGTGTCCAAAATGAAGATAGAATAAAGACAATAGCTTAGTTTATAGCCAACTTCCACCAGTGATCAGCTACGGCTCAGTGTTCGGCCCTCGCGAATAATAAGAAACTGTGGAGGCTTAGGAAAAGGTGTCTGACGAACAAAGTAAAACCTGGAGGCATTCCAATTGTTTAAAGAACCGCCAATAATATCTACGATTTATACCTAAAGCAAGACGAAGACCAAAGTTGGCATAGGGGACAAACAAAGGTTGTTAGATAGTGTGGAAGGGATGGAAAGAATTAAATAGAGACAGCATGATACCGCCAGGAGTGCAGTGTGGATGTTTTTATTAGAGGCGACCATCTATCAATGGACTGTTACTCCAATTAAAATTACTATGGTATCCAACCTCCGTTGGGAGAGCGCACTCAAAGTAGAAATCGAAGCATTTTGGTACATTTACTATGTATAATACATGTGTGTAAAACTTTTTGTATATGTATTATGTGTAAAACGTTTGGTACATTTACTATGTATAATACATTTGTGAAAAACTTTTGGTATATGAATTATGTATAATACATTATACATAATGTATTATACATATGTGTAAAAATTTGGTACATTTACTATGTATAATAAAATGTGTAAATCTTTTGGTATATGTATAATATACACATGTGTAAAAATTTTATTACATTTATTATGTGTAAAACTTTTGGTACATTTATTATGTACAATACATATGTGTAAAACTATATGAATAATAACATTATACATATACCAAAGTATATGTATAATGTATAATACATATGTGTAAAACTTTTGGTAATATATAATGTATAATACATATGTGTAAAACTTTTGGTATATATATAATGTATAATACATATGTGTAAAACTTTTGAAACATGGTGACATGCCGCATGTTTAGCAGCTTTACCTTTAGTTGAAGATACTCTCAAGAGTGTAGTATTCTCTCAGTATCGTTCCGATGAATGACCATAATTCAGAATTGAAATGTTGCTTAAAATAGTTTTAGCCATGTTTTGTGACCAGATCTGAATAGCCAGGTATTTATCCCACCTTCCTCTACCCCATCATCTTATCCTTCCCGCTACCTTCAGCCTCACAATTCTCTACCCCAATTGGGGATGCCATTGTCTCACTGGTTGGGAGTAGTTGTAACTGAGGTATTCACACATAAATACATCTATTTTTTCAGTAATGTATGAATGCAAATCTTAGTAGCGAAAAATTGACGACATCTGGAATTCGGCAGATAGACTCTTTGTTAATGACAATGCATTCTATTAACTTTTGGTGTCTATCACGTACACACACGGAGATATACACATTTCTATTAAAATCGATGACATTACAGCAGTTAATATACGCACTAAATGTCGGTCTTATCCAATCGGGATTCAGCTCGGCTGGTAGAGTTGTCAACTCCAGTTCCTGGGTAGGAAAGTTCTTCTTTATATCTTAGAGGTAAGCATATTCTTATTTTCTTACAACAGGCTTATATCTACAAACTATCATGTTTCCATTTGCTTTTTGCTTGCTTTTGTATGTCAAATGGTGAAGGTTATATTATTGCTTTTTCTATTCTATACTTATAATCTTCATAAACTATGTAAAATATGTATGTAAAATGGCAGACCGAACGCCCTCGATTTAACGGGCCACAATAACCAGTCAAACGCTCTATATTTTGTTAACAATAAGTATTCTTATTTTTGTACAACAGGTTTATACCTACAAATAATTATTGTATGCATTTACTATTTACTTGCTGTTATAATATGTCAAATGGATATGGTTATATGTATTATTACTGTGACTATTGTGAACTTACAATCTTCAGAATATTTTTTTTATGAATTGTGTATATAAAAGCCCAATGGGCGTATAGATAAATAAATAAACTATCAGTCATTTTTTTTACAGATAATAAAAAAGTTAAAGATTGATAATTTTATTACTTTTTATAAATATTACCCCACGTGCGCTTTACACTTTAAAAATAAAATAAAATAATCTATTATCTACCAAATTATCTAAAAGTTCTCTTAACTTTGATATGTATATTATACTTTGATTTACTTTACCATTTCATTTGATTTACAGTACTATTATGTAAATTCGATATTAATTTAGGCGTTGGTATTTTTCCAATACTTATTAGATATTATTTGTCTTCTTCGATCCATGTATGTTACACATACATACATAAATTGTCAATTTCCTCTGTAAAAGCCCGATAGGGCGTTAATGAATAATAAATAAATAACCTTTTCTGGTTTCATCACTATTTTCTGTCCACACCTGACCACATATCAATATTTCTTGCTTACACAATAATATCGATTTTCATTGATAAGGTTTTCTAGAATGCCAGCAATATCTATCAGATCAGGTTACACTGTTTCGAAATCCTTACAGCTGCTTCAGAAGTAAAGAAACAAGGAGTGTTATTTTTATCGCACCTTTTTTATCTGAAAGGCAAAACGTTTGTTCGTTTACAACATTGCATAATATTGCTAGGTCGTAAATTAATCAAGAATTTATAGAAATTGTGAAAGATCTACAAATACGGGAACACTTGGTTGGTTTAGAACAATGTAACGTTTTTTAATACCCACGTGGGAGGGAAGCACAAGGTAACACTTTATAATATTTCATTTAATTATTAATCACACAAATTTTTAAATTCGAAATAAATGATTTTCTGCAAAAACTATACTTGGCAAGATAAGAAAACAAAATATTTAAAACGTAAAAGGTTTACTTCAGAGGTCCAAAAACTTTTTTTCCCACGTGCCAATTTTTCTGTTTTGAGTAGACCCCTGTATTCTCAATTATTGCTCAGAACTGGGATTCCCCACAATATTTTCGAAACCAGTAATTTCCCACACAACATTTTCAAATCCGTACGGAGGGGTGGCTAGAGAATTTCAAAGCAGACGCTAATTCCCCGTGTTCAAATCCATGGGGGGTGGTGGCTAGGGAATTTCGTTTTGATCCACCACAACATTTTCGTTTCGTCAGATCATTTGAATTTTTCTAGATTTTCAGTATTATTTTCACTATATTGAAAACCATTCTACATGAAATCAAGAAAAGTTACATTCCCAAAAAATTGTTCCTTGAAAGACTATCGTGGACCCCCATTTACATTTCACTCACCCCCAATTTTTTTTCTCACTGACAATCGAATTCGAAATCCACCTCTGGGGGTCGCTTACTTTTGGAATGACTGGGGTTTACACGGATTGATTTATTTCTAGAACCTTAAGTTTCATCCTATAAAGCTAAATCAGTGTTTATTAAAAAATTGTTAACAGTACCATACAATATAACATAAACATCTGCAAAAATTCCTTACCTAATTTTTTTTTCTCACTAACCTGTTCTGGGGTATTTAAATTTATTTTTTTTTATATTTCTCTACTTCCTACGTTATTTTGAGCTGTGTTGACGACATATATTAGTATTACGAGAGAAAGATATATACTTACCTGACATACTTTAACCAGTGATTCCAGACATTATTATTTGGAGTAAAAAATATTATTTAACTTTTGGTCTCCGGTGACATTTTCTGTTATATTTTTTCAAACTGGAGTCACTGTCACTCGAGTTTGAACAAAATAGCCTTTATTTTATCTCTTTAGCAATAAATAGTTCAAATTCAATCTCACCCTTAGTTGTCTGGTTAAAACCTTCAACTAACTTAGTAGCTTATGTCATCATAACCTTCTGAAAACCAGTTGAAGTTTAAACAGAGTACATCAGTTCAATGTTCTCTTCCTAATATTGGGATTTTCCGACAGGGCCGCAACTGCAACATTTTGCGCCCAAAAACGATCCACCTCAAGAAGTAAGATTTTATTCTGCTTTTAATGTAACCGCAGTTAACATAAAACTTAAACACTGACTATGATAATATCAACAAATCTGAATGAAAGCATGAAATCAACCTGCAAAAAAGTGTTTTTACTGACATTTATTATCAATTGTCTATTAAAAATATTTTTTTTTAACTGAGTATTGAACCATCCTACCCAGAAACTAGAGTCCACAACTCCAACTACCAACCGACCCGAATCGCGATTGGATGAGACCAACATTTATTACAAATTTCATCGAATTTCATAAAAATGTATGAATAATTGCAAGTTTGTGAGTGATTGCTACCAAAAGTTGATAGAATGTGTTGTCATCGACAACAAGTCTATTTGCGGAGTTTCAACTCGATCAGATGTCGAAAAGTGGGTTAATTTCCGTTTCCAAAAATTGCTTTCATTGATCACCGAAAACATAAGTGAAATTAAAATAGATGTATCTAAAACCGAACTTGAACCCATTTTTACTTCTATTTTTGAATTACTAACATAAAACTCAATGTACAAGATTGATAAAAAATTACAAATTGTAATGAGGTGGCAATAACTTAGCCGGTGAAGTATTATTCTCCAAGACTGGAGATCCGGTTGCTAGTGTATTAGTCATTGATTAAATGCCGTTTATCACCTTTATTGATATTATCAATTTACCATCTGCTAGCTGAAGTCCCCGGCGTCGTCCGGGCTTTAGTGTTTTTGGATATTGGATGTTAACAGTAATTTTCCCTTTATTTTAAAAATCAAGTTAAAAAATTTCACCAGGGAGAACCAAAATTCTGCTTTAAGATTATTTAAGAGGCGGGAAAAGTAAATAAAGGTGGTTTTTCGAAATCTCATGAAGACAATGACCTTTTTTCTTAGTCTTGGTAACTTTGATGGCCTTATACATATTATTTTCAGAGAGGTGAACATTTTTTTATATAATTTCAGAAGCAGTCAGTGTTTCGTTTTCGGAAATATCTGCAAAGTTCTTCTAAATGTATCATGATTATCTACTGTGTCAACTAAATTTATTACAAATATCCAGTTAGTGACTTAACTTGTTTATATAAAATCATAAATTCAATAATTGACAGCCCTGAGCTACTTGATTTTAATCCGTATATCTAGCAAACCAACATCAAGGCAATATCTACCATATTATTGCGACAACTACATCACGGAATCACAATTGTATACTCTTGTCCACAGTGCATAGAATTTTGGTAGTGATTATAAGGATGTTGTTTCCATATTTAACGCATCAATCACTGAACATGAACAGGTCTTAGTAGAATTTATATCGTCAATCAGAACAACAAACCGATTCCCCAATCTACTATTATTGCATCTTGCAATTTAGAATATTTTGTTTTTGTGATGTTATTATTATTATTAAAAAAATAAACACGTAAAAGCCCAACGGGGCGTGAAAATCGACTGGCGAGAGAATGCATCTTGTTTTCGTGCTATATTTGTATCTTTTACAGGACCGGCCCTGTTCACCGAATAAATATTGAATATGTTGACATGAGTAGTTTGAAACAATACCTAGTTTTCTATTACACCAATTATAAGTTTTGGGTTCATTCGCAAGGGTTTTGCTAACTTTGCATATATATTCAAGACTTGTGTTGGTTGTTTCAAATGTTTGCATTGCTAATAATGTAAGACATTCCACATCTCCAGTTTGATAAGTTAATTTGAAAACAATATATTTCGCAAGTAGACTTAACTAATTTCGGATCTTTTGATCTGGCACTTTACAAAGGCAGACATTATTATAAAATTTACTTGAGAGTGTACTTATGATTTCAATTAAATCATCTTCAAAGGGATTTTGAAATTATTTTAACTATGTTTGATAAAGGGAACATCATCTGAATAGTCAAAAAATAACAATTCTTTTTCATTCCTTTCTCCGCCCTCTAACAATACTGCCAATTATTGGGGTTGCCATAGCTCGAAGCTAATTTCATGTTTTAATTGGATTGATCTAAGATTTTGCCTTTAATGAAAATTTCTGCATAGGATTGGACCTTCAAATAAATTTCAATACTAATGACATTAAAAAACTAATTCAAATTTACTTTATTTTAATAGTGTTATGTTTTTGAACTGATTACAAATTTACGAGGAAGCTACAAGCCAAAAATGTGTATATTCTTGGTATACCTTATATCGAGGGTAATAGACATTAATATCGCTTAACAAATGGAGTCTAGAAACGTTCGATTTCAAATAAAAAACTGGTTTTTATTTCTTTTGTAAATAATTTTATAAGAAAGCAAAAAAGTGAATCAAATGAAACTGTCAAGGATAATCTTAGCTATAATACTGTATTTTTAAAGTTGTTTCCTTTATGCGTTCATACATTTCTATTAAAAAAAAAAAAATTTTTTAGTAGTTTGCATTTATATTTTTTAATGAGTAATTTATTTATTTATTTGTATTCTACTCAAGCGAAGCGATAGCAAAATTTTCAATTTATCTAAAGCATATTTTTCGGTATTCATAATGTACCCCAATTCGTTATAAAGATTAATCAAAATAGTGATTTGGCATTAAGCTTCGCCTTAATGTTAATCTGTAATGTTTGATCGTAAGTAGTTTTCATTGAATATCATTATTTATTTAATAATTTTTATGTTATTAGTTCCAAAACCGGCATAAATATTTTTATTTTTTTACATGAGATAGAAATCAAGAAAAATTATAATATTTTAGAAATTTCTGAACATCGCTCAAAATCTATAAAAAAAATTTCACAGCTTTTTTTTCTACGTACTGTTATTTTGCTTATTTTGTCTATTTTACTACTCGGAAATGTGGAATTTATTACATTACACCACCACTTTATATCTTCTAATATGTATTTTGGAATAAATTATTATTGTTATCGGCCTCCATGTTTGGTTAAATTAAATTGTATTATTTCACATTTAAGTCATATGCACAGCCGGAACTATAAATAAACTAATGTGAACAAATGACGGAAGTAAATCAATCACCAACTATTGACATCCTTGGCGAAAACAGAAAGAGGTCAGTCGCAAATATTGGCTTGGTTTAATGACCTAAAGGCATAGTGCCTGTATAGTGTCAATAATCAGCAAGTTCAGGGATATTTGAGTAAGGTATGTGTTCGAAGTGCCAAAAACATGATTGGTGTTCAATTTTGTAATAATACACAAATATAGCTGTCATAAAATATTGTTAAGATAAAGATCCTGGGTACGATTCTCCGTTGCAACCGTTACCTTTTTAAATTGGTCTAAAACAAATTTATATCTTTTATTGTTACCTTTTTATTTGTGTCTTGTTCTGTTTCATGTTTATTAGTATTATCTTCTTCTTCAATGATTAAGGAAATAAGAAATGTAGTTGCAATATTTTTTGCGAACTTTTTTTGGTGTTTTAATACATAAGGTGACATAACTACGAGAACTAACGAGAACAGTGGACATTGGGAACGAATCTGGTTTATTTTTACACCGCCCGTTTTAGTTGATAATCGATATTATGGCACTGAGGGATCACTGCACAAGTTTCTGTAATGGACTGACCGTTAAAATGTTTTCAAGGTCACTCAGGTATATATTCGCACACTTATGTCAGAATGGAGAATGAGGGAACATAATATATGTTAAAAGATTTCATATATTCAAATTACGTGTCCTAAAAAACTTCCCATTTGTTGGAAAAGAAAATAATAAGTTATAAAGTGATCAGATTTGGACCAATCTTGCGATACGAAACTGTTGGATCAAATTGGGACGATGCTGGATGACGCGAGGATATAAATTGAGAGTTTCATGTAACTTGAAATTAGTTTATTTATATCGTTTAATAAATTGCCTTCAACCTACACTCTCATTCCCAATTTTTACCTACTTTTATAAAGCGTATATTTATTTTGTTGAGATAATGTTACGTACGTATCAAATATCAAGGGACAATACCCGGGTGGGTGAGAAAATAGCAATGGCGTTCGGTTATACCAGAAATACAACTATGTACAACTTTTCTTATATATGTATATATATATATATGTATACTGTCAATAATAGGTGCCACAACAAAATTGATTCTAAAGCTGAGAAACAAACATAACCAAAACGTCAACTAACTATAGCTTTGTATTTTAGTAAAAAAAGAGCAGACATATTACTGTTCCGGTAAACAAATATAATAATTATTTGTATTTGTAAAAAAATTTACAATATAATAAGAAATAAGTAATACAATAAAATGTAATAAGAAATTACTCATACAAGAAAGATAAAAGTTCCAATAAACTACTTTTTTAGTAGTTTGTAAATGGGTGTTTTTAACACAGATTTTTTTTACTTAGCTTAAGGGAGATTTATATGTAAATGTATATTGTAAATGCACATACTATAATTACATACACATGCATGCTCATTATAAAATAATAGTAATTTGAAAACAGAGAAAACAAAAAACATTTAAAATATCAACCACGTGACAGGTTAATTGTAGTACTATCTGACAACGATAATGATATTATTTTTTTTATTCCTACAGAAGCTAGTTCTAAATATTGCCGCTGCTGAACAGTTCTCGTGTTCAAAGTTTGCATAAACAATTGGATTATTATATTCCGTTACCTACAAACTGTCGGAATGTGGAAATGAAAAAAACAGAAAAGGTTGAAAGGTACAGGTTTCAAATTTGAAAAATCATTAATTGTTGAATGTAAGGTCTTAAACATAAGACAACTCCACCTAAAATTTTCATTAATACATTTCCTGTTCAAATATAAAAACAAAACTCTTTTACAACACAACTACACCACCAGAACAATAACCAACCGTCACTACAAAGTACCTTCACTACATACCACGTCAGCTGAAAGACAATTTTTCTTCCTAGCTCCTAAAATCTTTAACCTTATCCCTGAAAACCTAAAAACCGTGAGTCAACCCCATTCCTTTAAAAAACAAATTACGAAATGAATCCTCACACACGGAATACATTATAACTACAATACCCATTCATTCTACACTCAATTTAATCACCTTTCAGACAAAACATAATAAATCCTTATTCACTAACATACATCCAGTACATAATTAATTAGTATGAGCTATTAACTAATAATTTCTCAAATTATTAGTAAATAGATCTTATAATCTTCTTATAATTCTCTAACTTCTCCATTCTCTTCTTGCAACCCAAACTAGCTTTTCATCATTTTTCTTATTTTTCTTTTTCATATCAAAGTAATGTATAGATTCTGTTCAAACTGTAAAATTCACCCGCTATAACACAGGGTCATCCCTAGCGTGGAGGGTGAAATATCACAAAAACCATATGTACCCTCTAAGTCTTGTATTAATAAAATAAATACACATATTTATTCAAATAAAGGTGTTTTTTTCAAGCTTTGTTTGTATTATGTATTCACATTGAAAAAAATTCCAACATTCTGCACGCCACTGGTCAATACTGGCAAGAGTTTTTTATTGGATTTAAAGTGATCGATACTCGAAATTCGGCATACTCAAGTTTCATTGCATTTTATTTTCAGCTTACCGTAAAGTGCCTATCTTCCAAAATAAGTTATTTAAGTACCATTTCGTTACCCCATTTTAAAGGCCGTATTTTTGTTACCCTATTATTTGGGCTTACGTTGCGTCCGGATTTAGTCCGGATTTTCCGAACTTGGCATCCCCCGCCGGATATTTGGCAGTTGCTTTTAGTGTAAACACGAAACTGGAGAAAGACCAAGTGGTTAAAAAATACCACTGCCTCTTCTCAAATGAAATAATTGTACTGAAAATTTATGGTCACCCTGTACTAAGCCAAATTTTACCAGAGCCAAATAATTGACCCCGGAGTTGAAACCATCTATGTTACATATAACATCATGGCCCAAGTATATATTTTTTTAAATATTTATGAATACCGTACGAGAGTCCCAACTGCCCTAAGCTATTTGAACTATGGCATCCCCGCATGTGTTCTGAAGCTGAAAAGAGTGGGAAGGAGATGAAGAAGAGGATGGTTGGGACGTACCTGGCCATCCAGATCATGTTACTAAACACGATTGAAGTCATTTCAAGTAATGTTTCGATTCTGAATTTCGCTCTTTCACTAGGACGATACTGAGAGTACTTGAGACCATTTTATACAAAATCTATAAAAATTATCATTCACTCATTTATGTTCATACTGATTTCAGTTTTCGCAAAAGATATTATCTTTTATCGAATTACATAATTAATTTATTAGGTTAATTGAACAATTTACCAATCATTGAAGAGCTTGTAAATCGTTGATTTTAAGTGACCTTGTATAGTGTACACCAATCTAATGTATCATAAATTCTAATTATAATCTCATGGTCATTAACAGAAATTTTATCGATTCAGATTTTGCAAATGATAAAAATAATGATAACAAAAGCTTAAGAAATAGCGTTGGCTTTTAATGAGTTTTCCTGTCAGTTGGAGAAAAATTGGCAGCTGCCATTCCATCATTCCCGGATGACTGTAATACAATATATGTACAACCAAAGGCACGACCAGAGGCGGATTTGCAGTCTTGGCCGCCCTAGGCCCCAGACCATGTAGCCGCCCCTTTCCCAGTACCCATCATATTGACCAGGAGTATCCAAACTTTTCAGTAAGTTCCTAGGGTCAAAACCGTTTTAATTTTCCAGCCATTATCATTCATGGTTCATGGGGTGAGATTTGTCCAGGTCTTGGCGGCGGATACGTCTGCCCACCTGCTGCGTGGCGGGCCGGATTGAGAGAGCCGGGCGAGCGACGGAGCATGATAGGTGTGGCAAGGGCGGCTGCGGGGCGTGGGGGCGCGCTGTGTGCTGTGTGTGAACACGCTCTTGAATATCGCTATTTCGTACGTAGAATATTTAGGTATTTAGGAAGTAATTTCTTGTTATCATCTGTGACTTTTTTGTCACGATTGGCCACCCCTAATATCTTGCCGCCCTAGGCCCGGGCCTACATAGGCCTAAGGGCAAATCCGCCTCTGGACACGACAATCCTTATATATGACTAGGACGAATAAGGATGAGGTAATAAAGGTCATCTCTCAAAATAATATCATTTCGCGGCTCGTTACGAGTATTGAAGTCTTTCGGAGTACCTACAGTGCGAATGACAAGGTGATTACAACGCGATCGAAAACAAAAATCAACCAAAATTCAAACTCAGGTGAGAATATTGATACCATCTCTCTCACACCTGCAGTCAGCCAGCCTCGTTTGGCAAACAGCAGTGAACCAGTTACCGTTTCCCCTGCGCCCGCCCCCGCCTCCGAGTCGGTTACACCGGCTGAGAGCAGCGGCGTTAACGTCAAGCAAACCCCCCGCACCGAGCCGCCCTCCTGCCCATTGTTATCATACAGTGCCGCCTTACGCAATAAAAACAAAATTTTAGTCGTAGGAACCAATGACTCGAGTAAGATTAAAGTAATACCCAAACAAAAATTTATTATCGTTTCACGCTTAGATCCCGACACGACGACGGAGGAAGTCATTTCCCATGTCAAAACGAATACAGCTCTCAGCTGTAATGCTGAAAAGTTTATGGCGTTTTCTAAAGAATACTCATCCTTTAAAATAGGAGTCGACGAGCAGAACATAGATTTACTACTAAAAGAAGAACTATGGCCCCGAGGAGTGGTTGTCCGTCATTTTAGATATTATAATAAACGCATTTCAGGTCAAGAAAACGCGAAAAAGCCGACCGAATCAAAATGACTGCTACTATACCAGAACGTGCGAGGACTTAGGTCTAAGATGAATCAATTTCTAGAAAATGTTCTTAACCAAGAACATAAATTCATCGTGATTACGGAGTCTTGGCTAAACGATTCGATATTTAACGCGCAAATTTTCGACAGCAGATACACAGTTTTCCGAAAAGACAGAAGCACTCAACAAACACGAGGTGGTGGACTACTGCTCGCTTTACTAAACGAAGAAAACATGCGAGCCGAACGACTTTCCCATCTGGAAACGGGAGACGAAAATTTATGGGTCAAAGTCACAATTCAAGGCTTATGTTTATTTATTTGTTCTGTTTATATCCCACCCAGTTCAAAAACGCATATTTACACGACTTTTTTCGAAACTTTAATTAGTAACTTAACTTACCTTGTTGATAAAAAAATCTTAGTGATTGGTGATTTTAACATTAATTCTTCACAAAATCCACGTGCAGTGAACACTGAGCTTTTATATGTTATGGAACTTTTTCAATTGAAGCAGTTTAATACAGTACTTAACTCATGTAATCGTACTTTGGATCTAGTATTAAGTAACTTTAGTATGTTTACAAAAAAATCCGATTTCTGTCTTGTTCAAGAAGATAATTATCACCCGACACTTGTGTCAGAAATTAGTCTTGATCATGACAGACCGTTGAAAAGTCGTTGTTTACATTCAGAAAATAACTTTCGTGGTTAGAATTTCCGCAAAGGAGACTTTGAGAAGCTGTACAGCCAATTGCGTGACCACAATTGGCTGGCTATCTTGGAGATCTCCGATGTTGACGAAGCAGTTAAGTACTTCTACGATACCCTATACGCGTATTTTGACAAATGTTTTCTAAGAAAAAAAGCGCCGCGAAATGAAAACTATCCTAGATGGTTTTCGCGTGAGATTATCGGGGACATAAAGACGAAGCTTGTATACCATCGACGGTGGAAACGATCAGGTTTGGATAGTGAACACGAGTTATTCAAATCCTATCGTACAAAAATTAAACATAGCATTTCAATAGCACACAAAAAATATATTGTGGAGGTAGAGAATAATGTTAAACACGATCCAAAGTCGTTTTGGAAATATGTTTCTGACAAAAAAAATGACAGAGGCCTCTTAAATCATATTATTCTGAATGATTGTACTTACAAAGGAACTGACGTACCGGAAGCTTTCGCAAAATATTTCCAATCTGTCTATAATCCAGAAAAAGCTGATTTTGATTCTTACGTACCAGGACAGATTGGATTGACAAAAGCTCAAAACATATCTATAGAAAACGTTAATAACATGGATTTCAGTTTAGCAATAAGAAAATTGAAACCAAAAACATCATTTGGCCCTGATTTCATTCCACCCTTCGTCATTAAGGGTTGTTCTGAACCACTGTCTAATCCACTTCTACATATATTTAATCTTACGATTAAAAACGGAATTTTTCCTAAACTGTGGAAGCTGTCAAAAGTTACCCCTCTACATAAAGATGGTGACAAGTGTCAGGCAACCAATTACCGTCCTATAGCAATTCTTTCCGCACCTGCCAAGTTATTCGAAATAATTATTCATAAATATGTATATGCCAAGGTTGAACCATTCTTGATCGAACAACAACACGGATTTCGACGTGGCCGATCAACCACTACAAACTTGATGGCATATACTGATTACGTGGCGAGAGCGCTCGATAATAATGAGCAAGTTGACACGTCATACCATGACTTTGCGAAAGCTTTCGATAAGGTTGATCACTTAGTGCTCTTAAGTAGGCTTGAAGAAATTGGTTTTTCAGAAAACTTAATTAAACTCTTTGCTAACTATTTAAAAGAAAGGGAACAATTCGTTTCCTATGGTGGTTTTAACTCTAACGCGTATCCTACAAACTCTGGTGTGCCGCAGGGTTCCAATTTAGGACCCTTATTGTTTCTAATTTTTATAAATAATATTCGGGGAAAAATCAAATTCGTCCGTTTTTTACTTTTTGCAGATGATATTAAACTGTTCTTAAGAATAAGATCATTAGAAGACTGTAAAAAGCTCCAGGAAGATATAAATGCAATTATTGACTGGAGTATTGACAGCAAACTCGGTTTCAACTTCCAAAAATGCTCAGTTATGTGTTTTGCGAGGTCACAAAAGATCGTATATTTTAATTACAAAATGAAAGATACATCACTAAAGCATACGGTGACTTATAAGGACTTAGGAATTGTGTATGACGCTCGCTTAACATTTCACGCTCACATTGAAAAGATCTGTAAATCAGCTACAAGAATGTTAGGTTTTGTCATACACAATTCAAAGGAACTGACAAACCTTGCAGTCATTAGGCTGCTTTACTTTAGCTTAGTGCGTAGCATTCTCGAGAGTGGATCTCAGGTATGGGGGCCAGAGGACACTGTCTATGTACTAATGGTCGAGAAAATTCAAAAGAAATTTTTACGATACCTCTATATGAGAGAGTTTGGTTTTTACCCATGGCTGTTTCCAACAGCATTTATCTCGGGAATGCTGAATATCTGCAGCCTTAGTTCCAGACGGGACGTCGCATTATTGATGATGGCTTACAAGCTTCTGAATGGTTTAGTATCAATTCCAGACATTCTGTCAAAAATAGGACTTTATGTCCCGGATAATTTCACGAGAGGCCGCCAACACAGGCTTTTAATTCTTCCCAGGTCCAGAACTAACTTACCAATGGTGATGCCCCTGGGAAGACTCACTAGGTTAATTAACTCCCTTCCAGCTAACTTGGATATTTTCCATATGTCCTACAACGACTTTAAGCGCGAAATATTGTATTTGTTTTAACTGTATACTTATGTATAATTTTTTTTCCATATTTTGTTTACCGCTTTTGCATATGTTTTAACTGTATACTTATGTATAAAATTTTCTTCAATAATTTGTTTACCGCTTTTGCAATGTATTGGTTTTTGTACTGTTTTTGCAAATAAATAAAATAAATAAATAAATCTCGAAACTTAGGTCGAATGCAGCGGCAGGAATAGATGGAGTAACACCGTGCATTCTTAAAACCTGTAAAGAAGAACTAGCGGGGCACCTAACCCAACTTATCAACTTCTCCATAGGCTCGGGAATATTTCCAAACCAGTTAAAGCTAGCAAAAATTATACTAATTTTTAAAGAAGACTGCAAGAAGTGTATTTCTAACTATCGTCCAATATCGATTTTATCGGTATTTTCAAAGGTGTTTGAGTCAATTATCAAAGATAGACTGATAAAATACATCTCTAGCAACGATATCCTAACACCACAGCAATATGGCTTTCGGAAAAACTCCAATACCCAATGTGCCACCTTCGATTTCATTTCTAACATTCAGCAGTACATAGACCAGGGCGAATATGTGGCAGCTATATTTATAGATCTGAAAAAAGCCTTTGATACGGTAGATCATGAAATACTTCTACAAAAAATGGAACATTTGGGAATAGTCGGGAAATCTTTAAATTTGCTCCGAAGTTACCTAGCTGATAGATTTTGCCTTGTCGATAACGGAGGGAACCTAAGCGACGTTGGAAAAATCACATGTGGAGTGGCACAGGGCTCGATTCTTGGACCTCTACTTTTCTTACTATACATCAATGATATAACTAAATGTGGCATCTCGGGAAAACTTCAACTTTACGCTGATGATACTGTGATTTACTACCATTGTAAAAATCTGAAGGAACTTGAAGCTTTAATGAATAAAGATCTCGCAAAGCTGGCTAAATGGCTTCGATTAAACAAATTAAGCCTCAATGTTAAAAAAACCCATTACCTTACTTTCGGAAAAAAAGATAACATGGGTATGAATATCATTCTTGGAAATGAAAAGCTACAACATGTTCAAGTAACGAAATATTTGGGGTTACTCATAGACTCTAACCTCTCGTGGAACTCCCATGTTGAGAATGTAAAATCCAAAATTTCCCCGATAACCGTTGTACTTTATCGCCTCCAAGGTGTGCTCCCCACATCTTTACTGCGTGCAACATATTATGCTATGATCCACTCCCACCTGAGTTATCTAGTTAGTATCTGGGGAACCATTACCAAAAAAAAAGTTCCGAAATACAAGTAATTCAAAATAGAGGCATACGTAATATATATAATCTGCCATGGGATACTCATGTCAAAGATATATACTCACAGACACAAATACTTCCTTTTACAGTCCTGCCAAAGTATAACATCACAACTGCCATTCTACAAATAATTCAACACTCCTCACACACCAACACTAAACCAGTCTTTAATTCTGACATACACCAGCACAAAACACGATCACAAAATCAAATACATTTATCATCATCTACTTACACGACCAAATTTGGAATTAACTCCTTACAATACATTGCACACAAACAATATAACGCATTACCTAGTAATTTAAAACTTCCGGCAACTAACAAAAAAACATTGACAAAAGCTCTTAAAAGATATTTCCTTAGCAGTTTCATTAATGACTAACAATCTTTCTCTGGTACTTCATAATAACACCTGCATTTATTTATTTTAATGTATTTATTCTAATGTATTTTATTTATTTGCCTTGTCCTTTCTAATGTTGTCTTTCCCGAAATGAGTTTTATAAACTCATTGGGAATAATACATTATTACTTTGTTATCATTTTGTAATGTATTATCTTTAAATAAAAAAAAAAATTAAAAAAGTCTCCGAAAGTTCTTCACCCATTGCTTTGAAATTTTGACACAACGTTACATTCAAATACGCATATTTATGTATGGCTTGAATTCCCGTTGACGGCATTTTCGAGATATTTTCAAATTGCATGGATATTTCAGGCGAGTAATTATTGTTTATAATAATTTGTTATCCTTTGTGCCTCTTTCTAGCTCTAACCTCCAAGCAATTCCCCTTAAGAAGCGGTGCTGTACGGATTCGATATGATTAATGTGAACATCATAGAGTGGAGACCAAATAACGCAGGCATATTCTAGATTAGGGCGAACCAACTAACAGTAAAGTTTATTTACATTTCTTTCTTTCTTCTGGTTAAAGTAAGTCAAGTACGTCCCATAACCACCTGTATAATTTTGTTGTCTGGAATTTAGAGTTTTCTTGCCAAAAAATGAATTTAATTTTCTAATGTTAGGTCGATTTGAGGTTATAGGTGTGTTGGTTAGTAAGGCACTCATTATTTCCTTTAAAGTCGAGTAGAACATTTTTATAGGGTTTTATAATATACATACTGTAAACATAAAAAGTTTTTTTTTAAATTTTATTTGATACTAAAAACATTAAAGTTTTCAAAAAAATATCTTTTCACAGACTTTCCCCTTCCCATTTCCGTCCACATAACCTCGTTAAAATTCTCCGACTTAAGCGATACCTTATTATTTCCATTGCGTGTATATATATATAAATATGAATGTTAGATTGATTATTAGATTCCGCATTCATTTGCCACATTTAATTTGTAAATATTCTCTAATCAACAATTAACTTATCTTATAACAATCAGCGTTAAAATTGTGCTGAATCTTCATAACATAATATTTATAAGTTTGATGTCAATAGTTAAGAAACATTATCATCAATTGTTGCAACATTGCAGGGCATGTATTAAAATAATGATTGTGATTAATTTAAAAATAAAACGAATAATCAAAAAAACTTATAATTTGGTTCTAAATAGCCAATTAGGTACCTCTCTGAATCTGGTGCGTAGTTCATAAATTCATAAATAATAAGTATATAAATATTAATTCACTTCATATAGGTTTTTATTTTAACATGCCCCGAAAAAAACGAATTAGCGAAAAACGAAAGAGAAAATAATATATAACGTCACTTAACGTATCTACTCAGCAAGGCCGACTACAGTACTTACAGGTCTTGGCGTGCGACGGATTTCAAGTGTCATGTGATCAAGTCAGTGCCATCGAGAAATTGATGCACGGCCGCGATTCTCGTCGATACTTGTTGTTACTGCTGGTTTGTGTGTTAATTTATAACGAGCATATTTTAACAGTAAAGTTTACTTGGAAATTCTTGACTTCGTAAGTTGGCGTTTAAGCGTCCAGGCCTGTACTATAGACAAGCTTTTGTACTCTTTCTGTGTCGTGACGTTTCAGACTTGGTTTCGGATTGATTTTGCATTTGATATAGGTATCGATATTCACAAAAATTAGACATTTTTTAAAGTTTTTAACCTTTAATATTAATCATTCTAAAAAAAAAATTTGACCGCCATATTAATAATTTTCAAGTTTCATCAATTTCATAGTACACTTTAGATAAGTAAATTATATGTTGATGAATATTTGTCGTCATATTGAATACTTTTGATTTTTTACTGCTGATCTTTTACTGTCATTTGATTCAATACATTATACGAGGTTTTAATAACAGTTTCTTAAAAAGAAAGATAGACATTCCCGGATAACGAATAAACTGACAGTATTTGAAAATCTCCTACTACCATTACAAATGTTTCATTACCTACAAATAAAGTATAATGTCAAATCAACCACTGAAAACCCACAATTTCGAGTTGATCAAACAGCAATGCACGCCACTGCAAAAAAGTGGTAAAATTATAAAAAATGATGATATAGATGTAATTACTGAAGAAGTCGGCATCTTCCACCGTAGGGTACGCAGTTATTAGGTAAAATGATAAGATATGATGATATAGATGTAATTACTGAAAAAGTAGACAAATTCCTCCGTTGGCTACGCAGTTATTAGGTATATTCCATGATAATAACCTTCGACTTACATTTTCATACTTTCTTTGAAGATTACCAAAATAAACTTAATTAGACTGAGAAAGGGAACTCAGTTAACAAAGCGCTACCCTTTATGTAATACATTTCGCCCTTAGGGTGAAGTGATAGAAGGAACCCACTTAAAACAAAGCCGTTTCTTAAGCATAATTCAATAACGTTAGCATGTAGTTTTATAAGAATACTTTTACACGTAAAAGAAGTTTTGGTAGAGAAAGATGTCACACCTAATAACTTCGGAACTGTGACTGATGTGGGTGCAGTTTTGCAGAATTGTTCCGGGCTGCAGTCTGCAAGGTAAAGATTTGTCTAATATGATACAATTGTACCACCCAGGAGCACTCCTGTCCCAGTGCGACCGGTACACCAGCGGACACTGCTTTGTTAGGAATTGGAACACATGTTCCGAGGATTGGGAGGAGGTTGGAGTTTAATCGACTTTTATAATGACAACCTTATTAATCAATGTTGGAATTTTGGATGAGCAGGAATAAAGGAATTGATTGAACTTTCTTTTTTTTTATTTATATTCAATAATATTGTTATTGGGTTTATAAAAACATTTTATTTTTAAACAGGTTCTGCTGTGTAATTATTATTACGCGTGACAGCTGTTTCGCCCTCTGAAGGCATTATCAAACTGTCAGAGGGCGAAACCTTCAGAGGGCGAAACAGCTGTCACGCGTTATAATAATTACACAGCAGAACTTGTTTAAAAATAAACTGTTTTTATAAACCCAATAACAATATTATTGAATGTATAAAAAAATAAAATAAAATGGAGTTCTACAAATTAAACTTAATAACAATAAATAAATTGATTGAACGTTGTTTTTTTTATCAATTTATGTCTTCTTCTTGCCTCTTCTTATATATCCTTCCCTCTTGTTAACTATACCTGGTTCATATTGTTTGCTCTTGTTTCTTCTAGTCTTTTCTTTGCTCTCTTTTACCTCTTCTTGGCTCGCCTTGGCTCTTCTTGCATTTTCTTGCATCTTCTCACATCTTCTCGCCCCTTGTTGGCTTGTCCCCAACTTCCCCATTTGAAGGAGATGGAGTAGAGGAAGGTGAGGAAGTATTTGGCTATTCAGAACTGATCAGCAAACACGGCTAAAGCCATTTAAAGTAACGTTTCGATTTTTAATGTTGACTTTCACCAGGGTGGTACTGAGAATATCTTCCACTCTCCAGTACACAGTAGAATATTATTTTAAATTAATAAATTGTGAAATGAATCTAAAAATATTTAATTGAAACACGGCGGGAACCAGAGACTTCCGAATTCATAGGCAATGATAATTACCACGGAGGCCGTCAAATGATGTCAATAACGTCAATTATGTCACTTGTGACAATGTTAATAATCCTCGTGTATCTTATTAGTTGTTACCAATGTAGTAAACAATAATCTTTGTATATTGATTTTAATTTATTTAATAATATATACATGTACACATATATAAAATGTAATATAATCAGACCCCTTTTTGAGATGTTCTAAAGGCTGATGCAATGAAAACCTTTATTGCATTTATTTCTGTTGATTTACTCGACAAGATAAGAAACAGTCCATAAAATACCACGCATTGTATTTTTATACAGGGTTATGAATTAATTATTCTATAGGCAATCAAGACAAAAAAATCCGATGATTGGTTTGGATCTTTATTTTATGTAACCTTTTTTTTTTAATTTTCTTAGCTGAGTAATCAGTGAGCGTTTTTCGTCATCTTGAGTTAAATATAGTTTTTGCAACATGTGTAAGCATTCATTATGTAATGCATGTTGCACTTTGCGCTTATTCGCAGAACTGATTATAATGTTTAACTTTAAGCATTTCTGTGTCCTGCAGTCTTTGTAAAATTATATCGTGTTGCATCAGCATAAATAGGGCGTTTTTTCACTGCTTACAGCGTATCCTGTTGTCTTGTACAATAATATCGACAATAAAACAGAATCAATACGACAAACTAAACCATAACTAAACTGTCAACGTTAGTTTATATCAATATAATAAATCGATGATTTTTTATCAAACTGGGAGCAAAATCGCAGTACCATGGCAACACTGGCACATCTAAGGCTTAGACCAGGGGTCTCCAAACTACGGCCCGCGGGCCGTGTCCGGCCCGCCAGTGTCTTCCATCCGGCCCGCGACATCTAATGACCAGTGTCATCAAGGACCCGTGACAGCTAATGGCTAAGACCTTGCTCAGAAGGGGCGAAAACTCCGCGAATTTTTTCGTGCGAATAAATAAATATGCTCGTTGGCGAGGTACTTGGCACCAATACATTCCGTCCACAAGTATCGCGCGAATATATCGAGAGGATTTTTTTGAAAAATCTTTATTTGATTCGCAATCATATCAAGGTCTGAGAAACGAGTATCAAAAATTATCTTCAAAGCTACGTTATCTAAAGCTATATTTTCATCCCTGAAAATTCTATTGTCTACCCCCCCCCTCCCTAGGACAGAAAATATGGGTGTCTAGAAATTAAAACGGTTTTGGCCCTCTGAACTCACTGGAGTAGTCAATGTGGCCCTCCGGCTGAAAAGTTTGGAGACCCCTGGCTTAGACAATAGTTGTTTTGTCGTTAATAAAAAATGTAAAATTCAAATGCGTTCGTTTTGCATAACTAATTCAATACAATTATTTTATGCGTTTGCTGAATATTTTTTTGACCCATGGCTAAACTGAATAACTATCGAAATTTTATTATTTTCTCAAGTTTAAATAAGTAATCGTTAATTTAAAAGAAGCCAATTTAATCCATGTAAACATCATTCGGAAGTAGACTAATCACAGATAATGTTGATCAAAACCTTTATCGT
This sequence comes from Hesperophylax consimilis, assembly GCF_061612785.1. Classification (NCBI taxonomy): domain Eukaryota; kingdom Metazoa; phylum Arthropoda; class Insecta; order Trichoptera; family Limnephilidae; genus Hesperophylax; species Hesperophylax consimilis. Next base: position 3,253,795 of record NC_142841.1, on the reverse strand, counting down.
TCATGTTGATATTTTTAAGCGTCTATGCTAGCCTATTCGTTGCTTCAGAATGTAGTTCGTTTTTTGGTTGCAGCAGTGTTTCTTGTTATATTTGCAAGTTTATGGAGCTGGAAATTTCATAGAATATTAATCAGCTAACTTGGTTAATATGACGATCTGTAGCTGATGTTATACGTTTAATGGGAAATAAATAAGATAAAATCAGGTCAACATGGCATTTCAACTATCAATCTGCAAACCGCGATAAAAACGCATTATAAGCATTGTGTACAAGTACATTCAATGTCATGTCAAACTGACAAGTGTCAGCGCGCTCGTCGCAAGGCCTTGCGCCTGGTGTGAACGGCCTCTGGCCAGCTCCCGCGCGTAAAACTCGCGCCAAACATTTCAGTCACATGTGAATAATGATCTGACCGATGTAACTGTCCCATTAATCATTGATAGTAGATACGATCTCGTCATTCACGTTTCGGTAACGCTTGGTTATATCGCACATAAGCCCCAGGGATCTCCTTTCTACTACATTGAGTTTACTCTCATCCTTCCTATGTCAGTTCCACGGCTCTCTGCCATATATTATCAAGGTTTAGTGTCAATACTCCGTTGTGAACTACCAGCCTTGTTTCTATTGACAAGTTTTTTTTTTTCCTGCATTCGATTTATTTCCTGTATTCGAAAATCCCTCAATGTCTTTATCAAGCTTATCTCCCGCGAAAATACTTAACCAATTTACACAAACGCATCCATTTTCTCCAATTTTACGTCTATAACAAAATCTATCACCTTCAGAAATATCTAACCGAAGTAATGCCGAACTCCGTTGTTTTCTCGACAAATCGACATAATATTATTGTTTTGTATACTTTTTTGTATTGATCGCAATTAGACAAAGGTAAACATGGAAAGATTAATTTGTTTGCGAACCTTTTTTGATGGTCGACATTTAAAATCTGATGATGCAAAACTCTGTTTATATTTCATTGAGAGTTTTTTGCAATTTTTATTTTTACGGCGTATTTATTCATAGAATAATTTGTACCTATTTATTTTTAGCTTATGCAATAATTATTAAATAAAAAATTGTTATAATAATCGATCGTACTTTTGCATAATGAAGGAAGTGCATGGAGGATACTCTCAGTATCACCCTGTTGCATTTTCATAGAAAGCAATCACTTTGTGTTTTGGCATATTTATTGTTTACCGATACTCGGTTTTAATTCAAATTCAAATTCAAATTCAAAAAAATATTTATTGCACAAAAAGAGTATATAGGGTATAACTTATAGGTTACATCCTATTTCTTCCAGCTAACCCAACAAATACACATTATATCACAAAAACCCAACAATTACATGTTAACAAATAAATGAAAATAAATAACAGTAAATAAAAAATAAAAAAACAGAGGTGTTTAATTCATGTAAGGTATTCATTCAAGGTGTAGTGACATTTGTTTAAAAGAAATGTTTTTAGTGTTGATTTAAATTAAAGTGTGTCGGTTATTTGTTTGATGCTACGTGGAAGGTTGTTATATATTTTAATGGCCATGTAGTGTGGTCCTTTTTGAAAAATAGTTTTGTTTGCTTTTGGGATTAATAGGTTTTCTGTGAACCTTGTAGCGTGTTTATGTGTTGAGTTTTTTTTGTGGGAACTTTTCTGGAGATGATCGCACTAACAGGCATAACTCCATTATAAATATATATATATATATATATATATATATATATATATTTATGTCCGTCACTGTCAGAAGTTTAAGATTTTTTTTAAATTGGTCTACATGAATCCCGGTGTTCAGAGTTTGTAATTTTTCGTAGGCACCTCTTTTGGATGATAAAAACATCTTTGGCGTTTACTGAGTTTCCCCAAAAAATTATTCCGTATTTTATCATTGAGTATACGTATCCATAGTATACGGTGATTACTGACTCGATGTTTAAGATTTTTTAAGGGTGCCTAGAACAAAAGAAAAGCTACTGATTTTTGCAACAACTTTAGATACATGTTCTTTCCAGTTTATATTTGCATCTAGTTGTATTCCCAGCAGTGAACAAGTTTGGGAAGGTTCGATATGATTGTTATTAAAGTTAACATTTATGTTTATAGGTGTTGCTTTTACTGGACAAAATTTTAGAAGTTCAGTTTTGTTTGTGTTAAGCGACAGATTTTGTGATAACAGCCAGTTTACTATCAATTGACAAGTCTCGTTAACATGTTTATTAAACTCGTCAACATCTCCAGTACATTCAAATAACAGAGCAGTGTCATCAGCAAACATTGAACATTCTGTGCCAGCAATTATTGGAAGTTCGTTTATGTACACAAGGAAGAGGAGAGGCCCAAGAATGCTTCCTTGTGGCACGCCCTTGTTTATGGTTCTCCATTGTGATTCTACCATGTGTTGCATCATTTTTTCGTCAATATTTGAAATTTGAACTTTCTGCTTACGATTGTCGAGGTACGATTCAAACCATTTTAAGGCTAAGCCCCCTATACCAATGTGTTCAAGTTTAATTAGAAGAAGCTTATGGTCAACATTATCAAATGCTTTTGAGAGGTCGAGAAAAATGCCTACGGTTTTTTTGCTAACATTTATACTATCTAAAATTTTGTTTATAAAGTTTAAGACTGCCTGTGTTGTTGAACGACCTTTATGAAATCCAAATTGATGTGGACAAATTATCTCGAATTTTTCGAGGAAGTTATAAATGCGATTGTACATGGCTCTTTCAAATATTTTAGAAAAATTTTGTAATAAGGATATTGGCCTATAGATTGAAATTTCTTGTTTGGGGCCCTTTTTATACAGCGGCACAATAACGGATTGTTTTAAGTGTTCTGGGAAAGTTCCAGATTCAAATGATTTATTTATTAGTATTTCTGATGGGTAACTTAAAGCTTTTGCACATGTTTTTATAATTTTCATAGGGATTTTGTCAGTGCCGACACTGCTTTTATTTTTCGATAATTCTGACAATTTCCTCTTTGCTTACAGGTGTTATAAAAAATGATCGAGAATGTTTATTTGTGACTGTTTTAGCAGATTTTGGACGTTGTGATGTATTTTGTGGTGGTGGCGGTGGTGCAAAGAAAGTTTTAAATTCATTTGCAATGTTTTCTGGTTCTGATACCATGTTATCATTTATTTTAAGACAGATTTTTGGTTTAATTTTAGATTTTGAACTGCTTAAGTTTTCTTTTATTATGTTCCATGATACTTTGGTTTTATTCTGCGCATTCTGAATACGTTGACTATTGTAATTTCGTTTAGCTATATGTTTTACTTTACTAAGAATTTTTTTGTATTGTTTGTAGTGGTTTATGATTGACATGTCATTTATTTGTTTTTGTTTTATGTACAGTTGCCTTTTTTGATTAATAGATATTTTAATACCCGGTGTTATCCAATTTATTTGGCGTTTTTGAGGATGTTTAAATTGTTTGAAGGGGAAACAAAGTTTAATCCCATCATTTATTTCATTAATGAAGTGTTCGTAACTGATATCAATGGATTCAAATGATTTCAGTGTTTCCCAACATACACATGATAAGTAATTGTTAAACATTTGAGTATTTTCTTTGTTAAACAATTGTTTTTTGTATACCATGTTTGTTTTATATTATGATCTGTTTTATGTGCATTAACTGAGTCATGTGATCTGATACAGCTAATTCTGTGACTTCCCATGTGTAAGAGCTTTTTGATATATTTGTACCCATATGATCAATTATACTTTGTCTATTTCCTTGTATACGAGTAGGTTTGTCAATAATCAAACGTATATTGTGAGATTTTAATGTGTTTTTGAGTGAATCAGCATTTTTGTTTCTGTAGCTTGATTGTTACCCTGGCGAAGCTTAAGCCAAGCGAAACCGGTTCGTGAGGAAATTTATATATGTTAATTTATATTTATATGTATATGAACCAAGGTAGATATATGTTTATTTTTTTAATGAATTGATAAGTTATTGAAAATTTACTCACGAACCGGTTGCAGTTGCAGATTTAACGACCAGATTGATATTTCTCCACTTCATTTGTTGATTGTATGCTGAACGTAGCTTGATGGTTACCTTTATTTTCAGTTCCATCTCTTCGCGAAGAAGTACTGTCTCTACTGTTTTACAGCCGGATTTCCCTTTCTTCTTCGTTTTTGTCAGACGTACCAAACGCATTATTTTTGCATTCCATTTACTGCGACCTATATTCGAACTACAGCGTTTTCAAGACATAATTTAAATACAAAACTGTGACCAGGAAAACAAACGACAAATAACAAAAGAACTTAGCAATATTTACAAAATAACAACAGTAAAATAAGAATAGCTTGTGTTTCATCCTTGAAAAGGAAATAATATTGTCAATAAACAACCCAAAATGGAGAGCTCCGATACACTTGTTATCGTGACAAAGATAGGTGTACTCGACGAGGCGGCTTTTGTGCGTGCGGCAAATAGTTTTATTGCAAGTGATTTTTCAAATTGCGATATGTTCTAAGATATTGGTTTAAATTATATGTTGTGAAGGGCAATTTTAATCTATATTGAATGCTCAACATAACTAACATATGTATTTGGATAAGAATTAATATTTTAGTCGTCAAAATAACACATAAATATGTAAAAGATAACAATGATTATTGTGGGTTAACCTTAGGAGAAAGACATATACCACCACGGACTTTTCTGTAGGCCTTATATACAGCGCTTAGCCAGCGATAGCGTGTAAGCGCCCGAAAAAATATTTTTTGACTTGGTTACAAAACGTCGAAATTTCTATACTTTCTATAAATATAATATGATTGTTTTATACTTATATACCTTTCAGGAGAAATTGTCTAAACGTTAGTGAGAACCGTATTAAAATCTGCTGCGTAGTTTAGGAGAACTAAGCACATAAACAGACAGACAGGAAAAGCGACTTTATTTTATGCTATTTACAGATACTTACCATTAAAGAGAACAACATGTTCAACACGCTTCGTTGTGATATTATTAATAATATATTAATATTATAAAATAGAAAAATATTTCGCTCATACTCGAGATACAAATAAATAACAATCCTTAGTTACAATAAGTTGCAAAACATCGCCAAATGATCGCCAATATGCTAAACACTAACCACACACTTATGTTTTTATCGCTTTTTATGCCTCTAATTCATCGCTGAAAAAACTATAAACATGAAAGGTTATCAACCCGAAAAACATGCGATAATCGTTGTTTTTAACCTTAATGTTGTGTGAAGAGCAGTGACGAGGAACGCGGAATAATAATGGCATAAAAATCCGACGTCACCGGAGCTTGTCCCTTTATAATATTCTAGTGACGTAGCCTCAGAAGTAATTGTCTTATTATTTTCTATTGAGGTTGCGTATCTATCACGGCTGCCGCGTAATGGTACGGATTGGAACCCATGAGATTTGTCACAAGTGTCATAAGCAATGACGTTGCAATATATCTAGACTTTTATTGCAAAAAAATTCACGAAATTAAGGTAAAATATGCAAAGTAAGAAACACTCTTATATTTGGAAATTCTTAATTCAAATAAATTCTTATGACAGTGAAAAACATTTTTAAAATATGTGGGTATGAACGAAAAAAAACAATGGGACCGGGCGGCGCATTCGTATTCAAAAACCGATTACTACCTCAAAGCCGATTAGAGTTACAAGCTCTGGCGCCTGAAGGATTTTGAGGTGTCAAGGAGTGTTAAATAATTTCCGTGCCATAATAGAGCAACGACAGTTTGCAAATGGCGGCAATTGATACTCGTTGTTACTTTAATCTTTTAAGTTTAATAATTAGCACTAATTAGAATACTTTCTCATCACACGCCAGGGTATTTTGGCACTTTTTAATGAAATTTACTTTACTTACTTTACTTATTATGAGACATAATAAATTACATTATTTTTCTATGAGGAACAGAACTTTGAGAATTCCTAGGTCACCCCTTCGTTGGGCAGCCAGATGCACGGCGTACATTGCACTACGGATGCGACCCCCTTAATAATAATAATATTTGGATGATTTGTATAGCGCCGTTTTTTGTGCAAAATCACCTCAAGGGCCTTGATTGCAAATCTCTTATAACGTGCCTATTACTCGCCCTTCATATAATTAGTAACGATGATTTAATTGCATAATTTTATTAGATAATCAACCAACAGGATAATAGAATCTATAAATACATAGGTAAGCACCTGTGTATTGAAAAAAACATTAAGAATGCCCATTAATTACCAGTTCTTATAAATAATCATTGAGGAATATAATTTCCGGTATGATGTGATGTGGTGTGAGTACCTATGTAGCATTCTAAAATTCTAAATCATGTAAATTATTATTTCCAGTAAACATGATGAATTTGAGTCGCCGTTCTTACAATGGTTTAAAAAAAACGAAAGCGTTTTCCCAAAATAAACGGTTACTACAAACCATTTAAACATAACTATACATGAAAAATAATAATAAATAAATGAAAAATTCTGCATAAATGGATTTAACCGTGTCCAACTTGATCCATCGCCTTGAACCGCAGAGGGAGGGATGGATTCATACGTCCGTCACTCCTGGTAATACTAACCCCCAGATTTCTACCCACACCTTTCCTCAGGACCTCCTGTGCAGAGGAAAAAAGTGGGGATGGCTACTGTTGTAATATGGCAATGAAATAACATTCAGTTTGTAACACTACATGTAGGTACAGGAAGTAGGTGTCAAAAGTATAAGTCTCTGTAATGGCTGTAATGTGTGTGCTCTGCTACAATAAACGTTATTTTGGTTAAAAGATCACCATCTTTTATTTATCAAGACTACAGGTTAAGGGCCCAGGCACATGTGAAAAGAGGAAAAACATCTTGTAATGATGGAAGGCAATCAGAACATGTTAAAATTGGAGGGGTCAAGAAACTGGAATGTGTGGAAGTTCCAGACTGCAGTATTGTTACGTGGACAAGGATGGCTGGATATAGTGGAAGGTCGGAGTACAAAACCTGAAGAAAGTGCACAGAAAATTATTTGGGAAAACAAGGATGCAAAGGCTCAGTCCTTAATAGTCACAAGGATGACAGAAAATGTTATGTTACACATTATATCATGTTCTACTTCAGCGGAAATGTGGAAGAAGTTGCAGAGTGTGTATGAACAAAAAACGGAGACCAGCATTCATATTGTACAACAGCGATTTTTTCAGTACAAATATGAAAAAGGAACAGAAATGTCTGCATTTTTATCAAAAATACAAGAATTACAAAACTAGTTTAAACAATTGGGAGAAGAAATTTCTGAGAAATTTGTTATAACTAAAATACTCATGTCGCTGCCAGAAGAATATAAACATTTTGTTTCGGCTTGGGAATCTGCCCCTGATGACAAACAAACCTTGGAAAACTTAGTGGCAAGGTTGTTGATGGAGGAAGAAAGATTTATTGAAAAGAATGATGAACTTCAACAAACCCCATCATCGTCAGCATTCGTAAAGAAAAATAAAAAAAATGGAAAGTGTTTTAAGTGTGGAAAAATCGGACATTTCCATAGCGAATGTAGGAAAAATAAAAATAACAATGAAGAAAACAAAAATGACAAGTGTTATTATTGTGGCAAGATTGGACATTATAAATCGCAGTGCTGGTTTAATAAAAATAAAGACTCAAGTAAATACAACACAAAGAAAAGTAATGCGTTTGTCATATTAAATAAAATTTACGACAATTATCAAGATTCTAAGTGGCTCGTAGACACCGGTGCGGATGAACATATGTGTTGTGATAAAGCCTTATTTACAAATTTAACAGGCATTTTGAATAAATCAGTGATAGTCGGTAATGGCGAGTCAATTAGTGTGTTGGGCTGCGGCCAGATGGCGGTACAGGTGGAAAACAACACGGAATGGGTTGACACTACCATAGACAACGTGTTATTCGTACCAGATTTGAAAGTTAATCTGTTTTCTGTCAATCGCGCTATTAAAAAAGGTTATGTTATGATGACAGATGACAAGTCTTGCAAATTTTACAAGGATGGAGATATTTGTGCCGTAGCAAAATGAGACGGAAGCGGTTATTATATGGATTTACGTTTTAAATGCAATACTGCAATTGTGGCAAAATCAGAACTGAATGATTTTAATTTGTGGCACGAAAAATTAGCTCATCAAAACTTTGAGTATGTCAAGGAAGTTTTACAGAAAAACAACATCGATTCACAGCAAACATTAGTTCCGAAATGTGAAAGTTGTTTACAAGGAAAAATTCACCGATTGCCGTTTCCAAAAAAGTAATTACACCAGCAAAAAGACATGTGAAATAATTCACGCGGATACGTGTGGCCCAATGGAAGAAATGTTATTAGGAGGGTCGAAGTACTTTGTTCTGTTTAAAGATGACTACTCAAATTTTAGATATGTTTATTTTGTTAAAAATAAATACGACATCAAGAATTGTGTTGAAGACTTTCTAAATAAAACTGAAAATATAACTGGAAATAAGGTTAAAATCTTTCAAAGTGACAATGGACTGGAATTTGTAAACAAAGAAGTGAAAGAAATGTTCTCAAAGCGTGGTATAACCCATCAAACGACTGTTCCATATACTCCAGAGCAAAATGGAAAGGCTGAAAGAGAAAATAGGACTCTAGTGGAGGCTGCAAGGACAATGCTACATGCAAAAAGTTTACCAAAAAAACTATGGGCAGAAGCTGTAAATACTGCAGTTTTTGTACTTAATAGGACTGGAAAAAGCAAAGTAAAAGGAAAATCTCCCTTTGAAGTATGGACAAACAGAAACTTTGACATCCGTCAATTGAAAGTGTTTGGTACACCTGTATATGCGCACATTCCTAAAGAAAGAAGAAGCAAATGGGACAAAAAGGGTGAGAAAGGACTAATGGTTGGTTACAGCAAAGATGTGAAAGGGTACAGGATATATTTTTCACATAAGAATACCATAGAAACAAAGAGGGATGTAATTTTCTTAGAAAATGAAAATAAACTCCAGGAATCAATTGAGATAATATCTTTAGAAGACAAACCATCACAGATGACTGAAACAATGGTAAATGAAAAAATTAGAACATTGGAAGATGAAGGTGGTATGAAAATCTCTACTGAAGAAGATATGCTATATGAAACCAAATCGAAAAGTGATAATGAACCATGTGTTGATGAGTTGAGTTCAAATGAGTCAGTGAGTGAAGATAATCCACTAGCACCCTACTGTGAGAGATCAAAAAGAACAAGGAAACAAACTTCTTTCTATAAATGCAACAATGTACAAATTAATGTTGATCCTGATCCGATGACATACAAAGACGCTGTGAGTAGGGTTGATGCTTCTAAGTGGCAGGAGGCCATTGAGAGAGAGCTGCAAACACTGAGAGAAAACAATACGTGGGAAGTGTACAATGAGCCAGTAGATCCAAGTAAGGTTGTTAGTAGCAAATGGGTGTTCAAAATTAAAGTTCCAAATCAATATAAAGCCCGGTTGGTTGCTAGGGGGTTTGAACAAGATAATTTGTTTAGTTATCAAGACATTTATGCTCCAGTAGCAAAATTATCCACTTTTAGACTTTTTGTTGCTATCGCTAGTAAATTGAACTTGCAAATCTATCAAATGGATGTTACCGGTGCATTTTTGTATGGAGAAATCCAAGATGAGGTATATATTCAGTTAACTGAAGGAGCTTATTCTAATAATGAAAATATTGTAAAATTAAACAAATCACTGTATGGTTTAAAAATGTCTCCTAAGTGTTGGAATAATAAGTTCAATGATGTCATGACTAGAGAGGGTTTTCTAAGATCAAGCTGTGATTCGTGTTTATACAAAAGGTATAATGGAAATGATAAAATTTTTGTATTGTTATATGTTGATGACCTATTAATTTTTGGAACAAATAACTGTGAAGTTAAACAGCTTAAAAAGGCTTTGAATAGTGAATTTAAAATGAAGGATTTGGGATGTATATCTGATTTTCTAGGTATTAATGTGAGTCAGAACTTAAAATCTGGTATAACTGAACTAAGTCAGAAAAGTTACTTAAAAAATATTCTTGTAAAATTTCAAATGGAAAATTGTAAACCTGTGGCTACACCGATGGATAAAATTTTTAATTTTAAAATCTTTCAAAATCAAAAGGTAGATAAAAATATTGAAAAATTATGTAGGCAGATAATAGGAAGTTTAATGTATGCTGTACAAGGTACAAGACCAGACTTATGTTTTGCTGTTTCAATGCTAAGTAGGTATCAATATTGTGCAAATAATATATTGTTAGCTGCTCTAAAAAGGGTATTGCGCTATGTTAAGTATACATTACATTATAAGTTGATTTACAGATGCACAGATGTAGGTTTAGAGGGTTTTTGCGATGCAGATTGGGGTGGTAATATAAATGATAGAAAGTCCACTTCTGGTTATATGTTCTTTTTCTCAAAATGTTTAATATTATGGAGTTCTAAGAAACAAGCATCTGTGAGCCTGTCGTCAACTGAGTCTGAGTATGTGGCTATGAGTATGGCTGCTGGTGAGGCTTGCTGGTTGATAAACTTATTGAATGATTTTGGTTTTCAAAATGTTTGTCCAGTAAACATTTTTTGTGATAATCAGTCAGCAATCTTGACTGCAGCTACAGAATCTATTAAACGTTTGAAGCACGTAGATATTCGTTTTCACTTTGTCAAAGATCTAGTGAAAAATAATAAAATAAATATAAAATACATAAAAACTGGCGAACAACCAGCGGATATTCTCACTAAATCATTGAGTAAAGAGTTATTTGTACGATTTATTAGAATGTTATTACATTGAGGGAGGATGTTGTAATATGGCAATGAAATAACATTCAGTTTGTAACACTTCATTTACAGGAAGTAGGTGTCAAAAGTATAAGTCTCTGTAATGGCTGTAATGTGTGTGCTCTGCTACAATAAACGTTATTTTGGTTAAAAGATCACCATCTATTATTTATCAAGACTACAACTACTAGACACATTGACCCCAGAATCCTACCCACCCCTCATACCTTTTTCATTCGGAGAACTTCCTCTACTTCCCTTGCCTAAATATACCCACTCCCCCCATACAGCATACCCAAAGATAACTTAAGCCCTGAGGTTTTTTTTCTCCGGGTCTCCTGTTTGAGGTTTGGTTTACGGGCAGAGTGTTGAGCGTTTAACGAATAAGTTTCTTTGCAATCGTATTGTGCTCTATTGGAATAATTTCGCGCGGGTTTATTGCAGGCCTACTTACTTTTTTAAACGGTTATCCCAAAATTCACAAAACTGTTGCAACGTTTTTTGAACTTAAAAGCTTACGAAAAAACTGTTTCAGGTTATTTTACTCGCCTAGTTGGTGGTGTGGTGATCAATATCTATTTCACGAGCTTGCGAGCGACCCGATGCTTTTTTTCCCGAAAATGCCTCTACGAGTCAACCTTTTTAAATATATTTTCTACAAACATTGGGATTAGGTAATATTATTTTTCATATGATACTGAATTAGGGGGTAGGTACTATTACCAAGAAGATTCAAGATTCAAGGTATAAAGAAATTGAATGTGTCCAAAATATTATGTAAAATATTTTAATAGGTTTCCAGCGTCGATATTATATTAATATTATGTTAATGTTGTGGATACATTAAAATATCTGACCACGAAAACATATTAACAATATTTGAAAAGACCATAATTAAAAATGAATCAAGAGAAATTACATATAGAGATAAAAGAAAATATGATCAAACGATATTTTGTGAAACTCTACAAAATAATATTTCCCAAATTACCGAATCTAATGACTTAAATGACAAAGCAGAGAACTTCGTTAATATTTTAACTTCAGCAGTTGATAAAAATACGCCTTTGAAAAGGGTTAAGTTTAAAAATACGAATTAATTGTATTCAAAACCATTATACAACCTTCAGTAACAAAGAGATGATTTATATAAAACGGTAAAATTGGAACTATCAGACGAAAAATGGAATGGATTCAAAAAAGTTCGCAATTTTTATTCTAAACAAATTAAACAACATAAATGCAATTTTTATAAACAAAAATTAGAATCACAGCAGAATGAATCAAAAAACTTTGGATAACACTAAAAGAAATCATAAAGGGTAGACAAAAAGAAGTTGTAAAGTCAATTGATTTCCCAAATGGAACTGAAGAAGACGTAGAGAAGATAGCGACTAAATTTAACAAGCATTTTATTTCGAGCATAGATCTTAAAATTGAAAGTATTCCACAACATCCTGAGAACCAACTAGACAAGCTTGTATGCACCGATGAAGAATTTAAGTTTAAAAATATAGAGTGCTGAGTAATATGAAGTGGAGGGAATCCCCAGATGGTATTACAATAAATATACTCAAAGACTCTATAAATATTATTGGCGAATCGATGGTTCAAATAATCAATGAATCTTTAAATAGTGGAGTATTTTCCAAAACTTGGAAGACATCTGTAATAACTCCTATTCCGAAAATTGATAACCCAAAAAAATTTGACGACTTTAGACCTATCAATTGTTTACCCAAATATGAACAAATACTGGAATACATTGTAAAGGAACAGTTAAATTAATATATCGAGGCCAAGCAGATATTAGTTCGACAACAATCTGGTTTTAAACATAAATGTTGTTGTGAAACTGCTATTAACTATGTAATAGACGAGTGGAAAAAATTTCTAAATAAAAAAGTAAAATTATTGTTTTGACTTAAAACGAGCATTTGAAACAATCGATAGAGATAGATTAATCAAGAAATTAAGAAATATTGGAATTAATGGTGAAGAAAATAAGTGGTTTGTTGATTACCTATCAGAAAGAACGCAAGTAACAAAATATGGTGGTATAACATCTGAACCACATCACATTAATAAAGGCGTTCTGCAGGGTTCTGTCTTAGGTCCATTGTTGTTCATTATATATATGAATGGTATTATCAAAGTGTTAAAGCATTGTGCAATTAAACTCTTTGCTTATGATACATTCTTATACATAGCCAATAAAAATTTATAGGACGCCATTGAAAAAATACAAATTGACTTAAATTATGTAAAACTTTGGTTAAACCAAAACAAACTAAAATTGAATGTTATGAAAACAATAACAAAACAAAGTTTTTAATTGTGGATAGTGTAGGGGGAAAAGAGCAGGCAATACTAAAAATTGATAACGTAAACATAGAAAAGATGAGTAGTATTAAATATCTGGGTGTAATATTAGATGAAAAATTAAAATTCTATGAACACTTAGAATACATAACAAAGAAAATTGCTAAAAAAGTTGGATTCCTAAAAAGGATCAGAAATAACTTGGATCTCAAGACAACGCGCCTTGTTTACAATTTTATTGTAAATCCGCATTTAAATTATTTTTCTGGTATTTTATTCTTTTGTAACGAAGCCCAAATAATAAACTACAGGTTATACAAAATAGGGGGATGAGAATGATTATAAAATGCAGCATTTTTACAAGAGTTAAAATTATGTTAAAAATTTAAATATGATGACAACCACATATAATAATATAACAACAACATATAATATATAATGCGTTAACAATGATGTATAAGCTTCAAAACAATATGCTCCCAAATTATCTGCAAAGAAATATTATGTACCATGAAAATGTTCACAATTATCCTACGAGAAGACGCAGAGATTTTAGGCTTCCCAAAACTAAAATTTCGTGCACACAAAACAGCGCGTTTTATAAAAGGCAAAAACTTTATAATAACCTACCAAATGTCATAAAGGAATCCCAAAGCTTTAGCACTTTTTGTAGGACATGTGCTTTATATGTAAAAAATAATTTTTGACTGTTGAACATACTCACCAATATTATTTTAGTTATAGTCTAAGATCCCTTAAAGAACGACCGTCACCGAGATGTTTATTTGATGAAACGTATTTTATATTTAATTCAATATGTCAATAAATATATTGCTAATCGGTTGCCTAGCAAATTTTAGTCCAGGGTATGATTAATTAATAATTTAAAAAAAAAAATTAATCATTGCACCGGTTTGATTATTATAAAAATTCTATACCAATCGAAAGAATGAAACCCAAAGAATATGCAAACGTTAGGTTGCCTACTCTTTTCCGGTCACAACTCTCAGGTTGCCATGTATAAACAGGTAAATCGAAAAAGCATTTTGCACCGGTCTGATTATTGAATAAAAATTATATGAAATTGAAATTGAAATTGAAAGATTATTTCATTATGAACACGATGGTATAAGGTTGCCTGCTAAAAATCAGTCCCGAATTCCGGTTGTCGAATTTTGAAAACTAAAACTTTTTGAAAACTAGCCGGGAATTCTCGTGTGCGACTGAGAGGTCCCAACCAACCATCCCATGCGATAGAAGAGGACAAAGCATGGCAGCTGTCCGTCCATTAAAACAAAGAGAGTGCGCATGCTATTTGTTCTTGAACATGAAAAGGATAGCGATAGACTCGTGCACTCTGTGCGCTCTAGACTAGATGGTACCTTGGAAAAGAGTAGGCAACCTAACGTTTGCATATTCTATGGGTTTCATACTTTCGATTGGTATAGAATTTTTATAATAATCAAACCGGTGCAATGTTAAAATTTTTTTTTTTTTAATTATTAATTAATCATACCCTGGACTAAAATTTGCTAGGCAACCGATATGCAATATATTTATTGACATATTAAATTAAATATAAAATACGTTTCATCAAATAAACATCTCGGTGACGGTCGTTCTTTAAGGGATCCTATACTATTACCTAGATATCTTATATAATGTAATTTTGTGTATTTATCTTTTTCTCTTAAATTAATGTAATTGTAAATGTTGTTTTTTGTATTTTTTATATTTTCCTACTAGATTTATAAGAAAATTTGCCTACATCTAAATAAAGATTCAAAAACAATATTATATTACGAAAAGCCATTTGTCTGTGTGTGATTATATAATTTTATGTAAATATCTAGTGATATTCTTTTTCTAATTTTCTGTTTTTCTGTTTACTTAGGTACTGATCTTTAAACCGTGAGTAGTTTATTTATGAGTCTTGTTCAAATACACCCCGTATTTAAAAAAATCATGACGATTTCCTTATTGTTCTTTGCGTTGGCCATTTGTAGGTTTTATTTATGTCCATGGCGTTGGCTGCTATGAAATACGACAATGGTCAGCAACTTCATTACATTCCTACCAAAACAAAAGTACGACAAAGTTTTGAAAATCGGGAAACGTCACCCTCGGTAAAGAAATGGAGTTCACTTCGCGAGATGACGAATTCGGTGAAAACATCGGCTTGGGATGTGCTCTGGAGATGTTTACCGAAGTCGAGGAGGTCCTCAATATAATAGATAACCTAAAAACAATTCACAACTCCACCGGGACAGTGTTGGAAGGGCAATACGAAAAGTTGTACACAATCCTCAAACAGTACTACGAACAGCCGCACCTCCTCGATCCTCATTTAGAAAAGATCCTTAACAAGTTTATTTCGATACTTCGCGATGAAAGTAGTCCCCCGAACCTTAAACATGCTACTTTTAATTACATGTATCAAATCATCAGAGTTAGGGGTTATAAGGTTGTTGTCAGACATCTGCCGCATGAGGTAAGAATATCATCCCTTTCTCGTTACAAATTCTCATGAAAACTAATGATTATAGATGTATTATTTGAAAAACATTGCACAAATTACTCTACTGCTACTAGATATTCGGTCGTATTTGATTTCTGTCGTGCGTCAGTCTTCCATGTTTCTCCTTATTCGTTACCAAGTTAATGTTATAAAGTACTCCAGGGTTTTCATTGGATGCTTAACAGTGTGTGATAAACTATTGAAGTATATTCTAAAAACGACTTGACATGTTTTCAGATTGCCGATCTGCAACCTGTGTTAATGTTTCTGGAAGCTCAAAATCCAGAAGACACGGAAACATGGCGGAGTAGATTTGTTCTTCTTTTGTGGTTGTCTATCATAGTCATGATGCCATTTCACATGTCCAGGCTGGATGGATTTTCAGTAGGAGAGAAAGGTATGTCAATCACATCTGTTAAGCAGGATTCAGACGGTTCACTTTTTGTTCATTTCTGTCTTTTATTTTGCCTCTTTCCCTCAAAATGAAATATCTAAACCCAATATTAAACCAAGTGCTGAATGAATTCATTAGTAAACCGATCTGTCGATGTTGGATTTTGGCATCTTTCACTCAAGCTCGGAATGAAAGAAAAATGAATTTCCGTCTCCCTTCCTGTAGCTGCTTAAACACATTTTTCCTTAAAATCCATGGTCGCACCCACCACCATCAATGTTTTCTTTGCTTGTTTTTAGTAAATTCTTCAATCATCATTGAACATTCATTTCCATATCATTCAAGTGCCGTTTGAATACGGAATGAAATAAAAATGAACACATTCACTGTTCAATCCGTCTGATCTGCCTTTACTCATCTTGTAAAGTAGATAATTACTTCCTGACACCACCCATGTTTAAAACACTATTTTTTACTACAGTATGGCATCATGTCTTATTTTTTGACAGTTGTATTGATTCCTTACAGCTCCATTAATTACGATAAGAATTACGCAGAGAAACAGTGTTGTTGTGATACCATTCATGACCCCCAGAGTTCACCATTCATCAGTTTTTCCTGCACAGATTTTCTAATTTTGAATAGAAATTAATATTTCTTATGTTCTATGTCATTTGAATGTTTGCTGTTATAAATTTATCATATTTTTTTGCAGATTCAAAAGGTGAAACTCGTAAAACAACAATGAGTAGAATATTTGAAATCTGCAAGACTTATTCCATGGTAACAGATTCGTGTTCAGAGGCAGGAGCATTCCTTGCCTCAAAGTTCTTGACACGGTAAGAGTTTTAACACTTGTTGCACTATATTCAAATGAATAGACAAGCCAAACAGGGAAAGGGGAACAAACCGACTTGCGTGGAGCAAGGGAGGAGTGGAGCGGCGTGACCGTCCCACTTTCGGTGATTTGTCAATAAACGATTCACACGTCTCTGACAGTATACAGGCAACTCGCAATGTAATATCACCATTCGGTCCTCGAAAATATAATCTGCTTACGAATTACTAGTCCTTTTTACAATGGCGCGCGTATCGCTGGCTGAGTAAAATAACTTCACTATACTTCCCAAATCAGGTAAGCAAAAGTTCAGGCTTGTTTGCAAAATTTAATATTTTATTGCTCTATTTAGTTGGACACTTTTACAAATGTGTTATAATTTACCTGCCGCACTCAATTTTAGCATCCGCTACGCCAGACGATTCGTTTAAAAAAAATCATTCAGATCCTGCGCAGGATCCTTAGTTTTGTGAACTTTACTTTTCTGCGCGGGATCTAATTATGTCAATGTGCGCTCTTCGGTGGTCATTGTACGACTAATGTATGTGATGAAAAATATGGTCACGTGGTTTGCCTCCAGCTCGTTGAAATGATACCCAGATTTAATGTTATGGCAAGTCTATCAATTTAGATGTCTATGATTTTACCAAATAACAGCTGTCATTTTAAGCATGTTTAATGTATTTATTTTAATTTATTTAAAGTGTCTGTTTTTTCTTATTTACATAATTTAATTGGTTTCATTTTGAAGGTCTGATGTAAAAGAATTATACCTTCGATCGTTCTTCGAGTGGTCGTGCCAGCAGAACAGTAATTTGCACGAAGAGGACAATGTGAAGTACGGAGTGCTAGCAACGGTGTCCGCCATCTTGAAGCACGGGAAGCGAGAAGATCTCCTTCCCTTTGCCGACTCCTTGCTGCAGTGGGTGACCAAGCAGAGCTACCGACAGAACAAAGCCATACTTACAAGAAAGTATGCCATCAAAATTATTCAGAGAATAGGTGAGTTACTATTTAATTATTGATGACACTATTAGCGATTCCTAAAAAAAATTTGAAACAAAAAAAGATACGGTGTAAAGATGCGTGAGTATAGAATATATCGGGAGCATCTCCTATTCAGATCTTATATTCCTTTTCTCTCCCATTTATCTCACATATTAGTTTTAACTCTTCAGGCCTCAGCCACAATCTGTCAGACGGTCGGATTATTTCCGCTTTGCAATAAAATCCAAATAAATGGATTATTCCTGAACACATTCGAAAACTAAAAACTGTTTTTGAAAGGTGATGAAATACGCTCTCATTTTTTATTATTACAACATAAAAAAAAAATTATGGCTCTTTTTACGGTTTTTGTAATTAAAATTACTGATAAGGAAAAAATATGCATAAAAACTTACTTATTTTATTAGACAAATGTATTACATTATTGTAACCTCACTTTTTTGTCGTTTCATAAAAAAATTATTAAAAAATATGTCTCATAAGTTTTTTCAAATTGCGGTCCAGTACATTTGGTTTCATAAAGTTGCACATTTTTTATTCTTCTGTGGTTAACTTCTGGGATTGAATATAAAGCTTGAAGTTTTCTCTTTCTAACACCATTCAAATCATATTTCTAACTACAACAGTAAAGGAGACACAAGGATTTCTGTGAGACCATATGAGTTGTTCCCAGCAAATTAGCCTGAAGGGTTAAGGCATAATAAAACTCCTTTCTCACACCAACTTTAGCATATGAAACCTTTTTGATTTAACCTCATGCATATGTGTATTTAAATATCTTTGTATTATAAAGGTTGTTTGTTTCTTACAAATAAATAAAAATTGTATAAAGTTTTAAATAAGTAAAGTAATTGACAATTATTTTCTTGTTATTTCCTAAATGCAACCAACTTCAACTCCCGCTCTTATCTTTCTTTACATCCTTTTTGTTCATGAAGTCCCCGCCAATTATTATGATTCTTGGCAAGACATTGTTCAGTCTTCTATCACCATCCTGACCCATCTACATGCTGTCTCATTAGAGGTAGTCACAAGGAGGAAATTCATAATTGGTTTTATTTTGGTTATGTAATGCTGATGTACAAACTGATTAAGGCGATGCACTACGTCGTGTAATATTTTAAATTGAGCCGCTATCAATAACAACCCTTACTTACGTAGATGGCGATAAGGTTTAAATTCCCGCTTAACACCTTGGGTTCTTGGCTTCCCGCTTGGGTTCGTAAGCAAAAGATTTTGAACTTTAAAGCAGTTTTCATAGGCCTATACATTAATTTTTTCTGGTCTTATAAAAAGACTTATATATAAAAAATACTCGATTATTTCAAATGTCAAGATGTATTCTACTCGCAGTATTTAATTAAAGCATCTGAAACATTTCTAGGCGACCAAATTTTCAAACCAAAAACACATGATTTTGCATTACTACGTATGGCATCGCCTTAAATGTAAACTGTCAATTTCCCTAAAATTAATAAATAATATGTAAATAAATACTTATCCTACAACTTTGTTTTAATTTTAACTAATATATATTTTTTAAATGTTTCTCAGGACTGACATATCTCAGGAGTCGAGTGGCTTCCTGGAGGTACACCAGGGGCTCCCGGACGCTGACCACTAACCTCCGAGCTGCCGGGGATATGGAAGAAGAAGTGAAGGCTGACAAACCTGATGATATGGAGTGCAGTGATGAGGAAGAGGATGATCAGGATATTCCAGAGCAGGTACATTTCTAAAGTCATTTTGTTTGTGCAAATTATGAAAAGTTACATTGTTGCGAGGTTTCTATAAAATGTGTTTATGATCTAATCACCATTAGAACCAAATAGATTTTTTGTTTAAATCCATCGTAGCACATCAAAAGGTCAAAATATAATTCAAATGGCAATTACCTTTTCTATAAGGCTTTTTTTCTGAGACAATAGATGCAATTTGGGAGGCAGGTTTCACCGTGGTGGGAGGGATGGAATTATTCGTCACTCATGTAACCATTGACCCCTAAATTCCTACCCCTCTCATACCTTTTTCCTTCCCAGAACTTCCTCTACTTAAAAAGATCCTCCACACAGCATCCCGAAAGATGGCAAAAGCCCCGAGGGTAATTATTTTTCCTGGCCTCCTGTGGAGTTAATCTAAAAAAAATTTGGTTTTGAATTTATGTGTTTGTAATTTTTTTTTAAATTTTGTAGCCAGAAAGCAATGGATATGTATATCAATTTTAAAAAAAACATAGAAGGATATAAGTACAATATCAAGCATATTTAAAATTAGTTCAAAGTATTGCCACTCAAGGTGAAAAATATCGCTAGTTTCTAAGTGTACGAATACAAAGGATGCGGGTTTCAGCTTTCAGATTATCGGTGCCCAGTGCCTGAGTTCGTCGACGGCAGTTGGCGCCGAGTTGTGTAGCCTGACAGTGGCTGTCAGTTTTAACAAAATTTCGAGCACGTCAGATGAGGATTTTTTTACTTTTGGAGAATCCTTTCTTGAAATTAAGAAAGGATGAGCGATGGGTGTTGTGTTTTCGATTTAATTAAAATCATTCCTTAAAATATTATTATGGAAACATGAACTGCTTACTGTGGTTTAAAGCCAAAGAATCCACATAAATTTCACCATTCATACCATATTTAACAAAAATGATTTTTAATTTTAATTATTAATATAAAGTCGTTTTTCAATATCTGTCTCACTAGGATATACCTGTGTCGAGACAGACGTTCTGGATACATAAATGAGTATTTACATGTTATTTGATACATGCATAACTATAACTAAAATATAAATTATAAAGTTGTATACATTTTCAACTGTGAAGACATAATAGAAAGTGAAGGTTATGGAAAAGTTAAGATAAAATAGTCAATGAAATAATAAATGGAAGTTAATATAAGCAGTACAACCTAAGATTGCATATATAACAATATTTCATTACATTAAATGACAGAGGTCAATCAGCATCTAGTTGGAGTACATACTTATAAAGGGGTTTTTATAAAATTTTAGATCTTATATCTGTCTTGGCTGATGATCCAAGACTTGGTGCTTGTTTTATATTTAAAAAAAAAATTGTGTTCAGTCTAATGGCTAGTGGAAGAGCATTGCATAATCTTGTTGCAAAATATCTAAAATTTCTCTGGCCAAAAGTTGTTTTAGCGAAAGGGATAAGTAGGAGATTATGTCCTTTGGTTCTAGTATCACGAGCAGTTTGGACATTGTCAAAAGCAGTTTTGTGTTTGAAGATTGGAGTGGTTAGGTGGCAGGAGCCCGGCCTATCAAGAGTTTAAATGATTAATTTGTCTAATTATTATCTTTTCCAGTTGGAAGAAGTCATCGAACAATTGTTCCTAGGTCTGCGAGACTCGGACAATATAGCCCGCTGGTCTGCCGCCAAGGGGCTGGGGCGCGTGTCGGGGCGTCTGGGCAGGTCCTCTGCGGGAGACGTGGCCGCCGGCCTCATGGAGCTCTTCAACCCCCGCGAGGGAGACGGAGCGTGGCACGGGGGCTGCTTGGCACTGGCTGAACTGGGTACAAATTTTTATTAATTATCTTTGGTGTACTGGGACGGTTCATATTTAAGGTTTTGTCATAAAATATCTCTGTGATCAGATTTAAGTAAAAATACCCACTATATGCTTATAAGTTTGACAATACCTGTGGCATGCATTGCTCTATGTGTGGCATGCATTGTTCTATAGCCAAAGGTAAGCTGTATGTAGTTTTCCAAGTTTGGGTAAGAATTAGAGATGATCCATTTTGCATCCCGGTTACTTGGAATCTTTGCTGTTACTGGAACTGTCGATATTATTTCTCTGAGGAACTGCTTATATGTATTTATAAAAAAATAAATGATTTTAGAAAAATTTAAAAAACGCAATAAAATATTACAAAATTTTTTCAGAAGAACCAATTCTTTTTTCTCCAAATTTCTTCTCCATAATCTAGCATCCAGAGCGGTAGATTGTATTTTCAATATCGCCCTGATTAAAGTCCAGCATTAAGAATCGAAATGCTGCTTGAAATGGCTTTAGCAGTATTTGGAGACCTGATTTGGGTAGCCAGGTACTTCCCCCACCTTCCTCTCTCTCATCTCCTCCCCTTCTCCACTGCCTTTATCCTCACAACTTATCCCAGTTAGGAGTTCTATAGTGTTACTGGCTGCCGACGGCTGGCAGTAGTTGGAACTTTTACACATTCATTAACAAAAAAAATAATTTAAAAATAGTTTAGTTTCAATTATTGATTCTCCTCATTTTTGGAGAAGGACTGAATTCAACACGGAAAGATTAATTTATTAATGACTAATTTTGTCCGTTTGAATCCAGGTAGAAGAGGTTTACTGCTGCCCAGCCAACTCCCTGCAGCTGTGGAAGTAGTCCTGAAGGCCCTCCAGTACGAGGAGGTGAGAGGACATGCGGCCACGGGACAACATGTGCGGGATGCTGCTTGCTACGTGTGTTGGGCGTTTGCACGCGCGTACGATGCTACTGTCCTCGCCCCCTTTGTTAACAGGATTGCCGCCGGGCTTATTATCACAGCCGTGTTTGATAGAGAGGTGAGCTATTATTTTGCAAACTAAAATACTGAGATGCATCGATTATTGACTGGACGTAGTAAAGTCCTGTTTTTACTCGGACCATTTGGCATTTCATCTGTCTATAAATTCGTTTGTTACATTCCAGTTGAAGATTTTAGCCTTGTTGGATACCAGGTTTTTATCCCGACAGAGTTGGCATGATTGTGGTTCCTACTACGAGTTGTAAATTAAATAATATGGTTAATGTACAGGGTTTTCCAATAAGAGGTGTTATTTTGAATAGCACACTATTTCGGTAGATGTTACTTTTGAAGCTGTCATTTTTTGACATTTGACAAGTAGAAACTACGCCATTAATAAAAATGGAACGATACACGCTTCAACAACCCATTGAAATTATTAAAATTCACTTGAGTGAATCAAATGCAAATCATCTTGAGTGATGAGGCCCATTTCCACCTCAGTGGCTTCGTCAACAAGCAAAATTGTCACATCTGGGGCTCGGAAAACCCAAGAGTTATTGTTGATAAGCATCTCTATCCTCAACGTGTGTCCGTTTGGTGCGGTTTATGGTCCGGCGGAGTCATTCGACCTTACTTTTTCGAAAATGAGGCTGGAGCAACAGTTACGGGGAATGTATTGCGCTATCGAGAGATGATTAATGATTTTTTATAGCCGGAATTGGATAGTATTGATCTGGACAACGTTTACTTTCAACAAGACGGCGCTACGTGCCACACAAGCAACGAATCCATTGATCTTTTACGATTGAATATGAAAATAACACCTCTTATTGGAAAACCCTGTATATATATGACACCAATCGCTCTAGTGGTTATGGTACCTACCAACCGGAATAAAGTTTGTAAAAAGAATTGTCACTGAGAGGATGTTGGCATTTCTTTAGACCAAGGCTGCCCAACCCCAGGCCCGAAAGAATTATAAGTGGCCCGCGTGAACCATTTTCAAAAAACCCGCCAATCCGCCAATTTGAAAAAGTGTCGCGGGCCCGCGGTAAAACAAACAATGCAGCTTGCTCGCGGTCACTAGTGTTGCCAACGAAGGCGATTTATCGCTATTTAGGCAACTCAGAACGAGAATCAGCGACGAAAAAATCTAACCTGTTACTGAACTTACTTTTTAAACAAAATTACACCGGTTTTTGATATAATATTTTTTGCGTCCGAAATGGAATCTTGTAGCCACCCCTCCCCCCATGGAATTCGAAAAATTGTTGTGGGGAATCACATATGATGTTTTTGGGTGCGCGGAATTATTTCGCGGAAGTTCCGTAACAACCCCCCCCCCTATGGATAATATTTTGTGGGAGCACTCATTTTGAATTTTTTTTGTGGGTAATTATGTTTTAAAGAAATTCTCTAACAACCCCCCCCCCCTCCCATGGAAATAGGAACCGTCAGGTATTCAGTGGCCCGCCAGTGATTCAAAATCGTCAATTTCGCCCAACTGTTAAAAAGGTTGGGCAGCCTTGCTTTAGACAAATCGTATAATTCCTTATTTGAAATTAAAAAATGTTACTGACTGTTTGGTGCGGTTTGTGGTCCGGCGAAGTCATTGGACCTTGATTTTTCGAAAATGAGGCTGGAGCAACAGTTACGTTGAATGGATTGCGCTATCGAGAGATGATAAATGATTTTTTATGGCCGGAGTTGGATGGTATTGATCTGGACAACGTTTACTTTCAACAAAACGGCGCTACGTGCCACACAAGCGGCGAAACCATTGATCTTTTGCGATTGAATATCAAAATAACACCTCTTATTGGAAAACCTGTAGTTTGCTTTAGAGTTAGCTAGCGCCCTTTGTGGCAGCTGGACGCGTCATGCCGTCTCCAACCGCTTTAATAATAATAATATTTGGCTAATTTATATAGCGCCGTTTTCGTGAGAAATCACCTCAAGGGCGCTTTGTGTTTTTTTAATATTTTCAAGGGAAACGAGGCAATATCCCTTTGAAGTTATTTTAAAAATCAGTGAATCAACATTTTAAATTAACTTACCAATTAGTAATCAGAACTTAATAGTAATGTGACTAGAGTGCAGTGTTTCAAAAATGAATAATCGAAAATTGTGCTAAAAATATTCTAAATTCGCTGAAGTTGAACTTGGGACGAGAATCGGTAACTGTAGGTACGCCAGATGTTTTCAATGTTATTCTTGGAAACTCTGAAAGCCCTAACAAGTGCCCAAGGTGATTTATTATCCCGTTCGCCGCCTTTTATTTCGGAACAATGCACCACTAACATAATCACCAGAAACAAGTGTACAAGGAGATGGACTTTCCGAACGTCACAGCGGTGCTGCCAAGGTTTGTTATCTATGTGAGGATACTGTGACAGCGCTTAATTAGCAGCAGACACATACCTGGACGGATGACGAACCTCGTGCTGGCACTGTTGGTGGCGCGGTGCACTCTTTCGCTGCAGTAGCTGGTCCAGTTTCCTCACCACCTGGGATTCTTGCTGCAGAGTCTCCATCCTCTACCTTCGTCGAATGTCACAGCGGTGCTGCCAAGGTCTGGAATCCATGAGAGGACATTGTGTCAGCGCTCTATTAGCAGCAGACACATACCTGGAAGGATGACGAACCTCGTGCTGGCACTGTTGGTGGACGCGGTGGACTCTCTCGCTGCAGCAGCTGGTCCAGTTTCCTCACCACCTAGGATTCTTGCAGCAGACTCTCCATCTCCGTGTCACCTGTTTCTGTACTTCATTTTATTTAACTTAATTTAAATTTCAATTTGTAATATTTATATATTTTTTTTTAATATCTGCATTAACTGTACAGCGCCCCTGAGGTGATATTTCGCAAAAGCGGCGCTATAAAAATCATCCAATAAATAAATAAATAAAAATACCTAAATGTTTACCTAAGTATTTAAGTACCTACTTACTCTTTTGATTTCAGAGGAAATTTTGTTTTTTTTATTTATTAAAGGAGAGAAAATTAGAAGCACACTTTTGTGGATGCTAGGTCTAATGATTTTGATTATTTTTTTTCATCCTAAATGGTTATTGTTGTAGAGTGATCGTTTGGTTTCTAACACCATACATTTAATAAAATAAAAATTGTCAAATTTGTGTTTCTGAAGTTTTTGTTAGTGTGGAAGAAAAGTAAGAGTAAACCTGGATGTTGAAGAGATTCATGATATAGGTGGGAGGAAACACAAAAGCCAGCAAATAGTTTCAAAGTTGAGTTGTAAAAATTACCTGTTATGATACGGCCAATATTGTTTGAGTATGTGTCATGTCTCCTTACTTCTTCAGAGCATCTCCTATTAAATTTATCAGTAGAAAAATTGGAAATTCTCACCTAACATCTGTGTTCCAAAGATTGCAAGTACAAGAGTTTTATCAATCAGATTGTAAATTTATTGAGATTTTTAGGTTTCAAGCGGCCCCAGACCACAGTTCAATACCAAACTCTGTAATAAGCCTCTAAAAAATTCTTGTATATGATATGATAATTTAATAACATTAATCTCTTTTCAGATTCACTGCCGCAGAGCAGCTTCAGCCGCTTTCCAAGAGAATGTGGGACGCCAGGGCTCCTTTCCCAATGGCATCGACATCCTCACCGCGGCGGACTTCTTCTCGGTGGGGCTACGCAACAACGCCTTCCTGAACGTGGCGCCGTGGGTGGCCGGGTACTCCGACTACACCAAGCCGCTCATTGACCACCTGGTGGAGAGGAAGGTGGACCATTGGGACATTATCATCAGAGAGCTGACGGCTAAGGCATTGCATAAACTAACGGAAAAGGTACCTTATGATAAGAGATTCTTTTATGTAGAGGAAGGCCTTTCTTCCACAGGGATACGCAAGTCTCCAATATGTACTCATGTTGCGTACTCACTTCGCAAACATCACGCACGTCGTTACCAACATTTCCCTCTAATTTTCATCGTGTGTGCGGCTCATTAACATATCTTTGCTCAAGATATTAAAGGAAGAAATAGAGTAGTACCTATGCAAACATGGACAGTCGTCCGTAGATAAAATGAAGTAATCAAGTTTGTGTAAATAAAAAAATAACATTTTAAAAATATGTAGGTTAGGTTAAGTTAGAGTGCGGCTGGCTACATTTGCAGTCCAGTGAAATTATGACTACCTTGAGAAAGCACTGCAGTGTTATGTGTATTTCGTTACCATCAATGAAAATTCCAAACTAAAAAAGGTGATACTGTAGAAGTGTGCCTTTTATTTCGATTATAATTTTCAATATTATACATGGATTTGAAAAATTTACTAAATTTCCCCCGTCGGTTTTCTATCCAACGTCAAAAAAATAGCTCATTGCGTAATTGTTAAATTAATATTTTTAGCTATTTTTGACATGCTCCAGCTTTTTCCAGTGGTGATGTTTCGCAAGCAGGATGTTAATAATACCATTATTTGCCTACCGTTTACGACTTATTTGTTAAATATATGCAAGATTTCTTGCAAATCATGTAGGTAATATTATACAATGTGTCATCACTGTTAACCAATCGTTTTTATCGTTCTCCCCTCGGAAAATAACTAAATCTGTACTGACAGATTCATAAATGTATGTCTTTACAGTGAGATTACAGATTGCATACTATGTACCTACATTTATATGTTATTGTACCTAAGCTCATGACATTTCAAATCCTGCATAAAGTATAGGTAAAATATGGTTTGATAAATGACATAATTCATGCATTCATGAAACTTTGGCCCAAAAATAAAGGGGTGGAACACTTCTCTAGAGGAAGGGGGAATTTTTAAGAAATACTAGTTTAGATACTAGGTTGAGTGTTATTTTTATAATAATATTATTTCTTCCGTGGTCGAGGGGTAAGGCTCTCGAATAGCAAGCTGGAAAACGCGGGTTCAAATCCCGGCGTGCGCAAGTAAATTTTATTTGATTAATTTGTGTTATTTAACAATTTTTTCATTTAAAATAATATGTATATGGTATATTTGTAGCACATTCCAGAGTGGAAGATACTCTCTGTATCACCATTCAGAATTGAAATGTTGCTTGAAATGGCTTTGGCCATGTTTGGTAACCAGATCTGAATAGCCATGTACTTCCCCACCTTCATTTTCCCCATCTCCCTCATCTCCCCACTACCTTCAGTATCACAACACACCCCGATTGAGGATGCCACAGTCATCCTATTATGTATTATAAGCGCCTTGGCAATTCAGTGCCTGGATCGGACTGCTCCGATTGCGCCCGGCTTTATATGACCCTTCACAGTGCCTTGTGACAGATCCTTGTGGTAATTTTTCACAAAATGGTGCTGTAGTAACTATCCAATTATTATTATAACACCTCGGGGATTTTTCTGCAGTTGACTTTTCTCTTTCCTCTGCCAGTTCCACCTTACTATCAAACATTAGGGTATCATAACTCCATTGTGAACTGCTACCCTCAATCTTGTATTCAAATCAATGAAATTTGAATGAATTAATTCTATTTGCAGTCTCCAGAATATATGGCCATCACCATCCTGCCTAAACTCATCGCGATGATCAACTCAATCGACCTGAACGCCCGCCACGGGGCCATCCTGTCCATTGGGGAGGTTATCCACGCCCTCCACCTCATCCTGCCTACCCCATCACCCGAGGAGCTGGTCTCCGCAGAGGTGTGGGACGCCGTGAGGAACATCGTTCCCCTGCTGAACAGCAAGTACCAGTTCAGGGGGCTGGGCGGGGAGCTGATGAGACAGGCCTGCTGCAATTGTATGGAGAAATTGGCTCTGGCGGAAGCTAAATATCATGGAGATGCTGTTATTGGTATGTACCCACCTACATAGTTTGTTTAGAAAAGTTTATCCTTTTTTCTCTGAAAATAATTTTCCCATAGTCCCATTTTCATGCAAATAATATTTCCAATAATATAGCAGATATCATTATTGTTGTGAATGATTCTTTTTAACCACTCGGAACATTAGAACGTCAAAAGACGTAAATATGATAATAGCGGTCAAGACATTAGTACGTCTTTTCACGTAAACGCGCGAGATTTTACAAAAATCGATTTATTTCCATCACTAGTATACGGATTGCCATGATTTAAAAAACAGAGTATCGATAATGAATAACGCTACGCGTCTGCATTCAAGAATATCTATGGAATGTAGAGGTGCATTATCTGAGTCGATTGAATCTGTCATCTTGTTCGTTCATAATTTATTGCGTTTTTAAATAATTTATTAAAAATATTTTAGTATGGACGGTTAATATTTTGAGGTGACTAATAGTTTTTAATTATATTTCTTCAATATATAAAGTGTTATTTCTTTATGATACTCAGAAAAAAGTACATTTTTCACAGCTTTGAAATAATGGTCAGCGATTTTTACATATTTTTGACGTTTTCAGAAAATGTATATTTAGACACGCAAATATTTACGTATAACAAAACAATACGATAGTGAATTTCATAATCTTTCCAAAACATTTTTTAGAATGAGGCTACGTTTCCCAAAACGTGAGTTATGAAGCTTTTAATAAAACTCGTGAATAACACAAAAATTTTCGCGTTTTGACAGTTCGCAAAGGAACACAAAGTAAATAAAAGTCCTTTTCTGAGAGGTTAAAACAATATCACAATTTTTGCTTAGACTCGCACACGAGTTACCACTAAAGAATGTAAAGTATAAATGTCGTCACATACTCCATCAGATTTCAATAATTTTGGCAGGCTTTGAAAAATGCAAAATTATTTTATCGATGAAATCAAATTATTAAAAAATAAAATACCGATATTTGACTTAGAATGTGAACTTTCAAATATATATTTTTTTAATTTGGCTATAATTCCTTATTGGTATTGTAAATGCAAAATAATTTTATGGTTTTAGAATTGTTTTTACTCATCAATAATCTTATCTCAAATCTTTTCTTTTTTTCTAGATGAATGGTTAACTCTTATAGAAAAATGCCTCGTCCATGATGTGATCCTCATCAGAGAGAAGGCCATATCAGCCTTGCCGGCGATCTTCAACGAGTATCTTTTTGACAAAAATGTGGACACCAAAGCGGCGGACGTGATTTACGGAGTTAGTCTCCAGGAAAAGAGAGCTGAGCTGGTGGGCAGGTACTGCAAGCAGCTGAGCAACCTGGGGCCCACTGGACTGCAGGCGAGGATGGGGAATGCTTTGGCTATTGGTAACATCCTATTAATACAATTACTTACCTACGTCAAAACCTAGTATGTACCAGAGATTGATTATTATCAGCGAAATCTTAACCCTATACATATTGCAGTTTGGAAAAACTGAGCTTTTCTCAGTTACAACAGTTTTAAGCCATTAGGTGAGTCTGAGGTGGTCTTCATATAAATACTATATCCTTCATCAATTTTATTCAATTCCTTAGTAAGGACTAGACTTCGAAAGTGGGTCAGTAATTAGGACCCCAGGTAAAGTATTCCCTCATGTTGGAGAGAGTTCAGAAGAAATTTCTGAGATTTCTCTACCTGAGAGTCTTGGGGGAGTATGGTTACTACCCGTGGCTCTATCCTACTGAATTTCTCTTGGGTATGTTCGGAATGAACCATATACTGACTTTCTCTTAGGTATGCTCGGAATGAACCATCTACTGACTTTCTCTTGGGTATGCTCGGAATGAACCATCTACTGACTTTCTCTTGGGTATGCTCGGAATGAACCATCTACTGGCTTTCTCTTGGGTATGCTCGGAATGAACCATCTACTGACTTTCTCTTGGGTATGCTCGGAATGAACCATCTACTGGCTTTCTCTTGGGTATGCTCGGAATGAACCATCTACTGGCTTTCTCTTGGGTATGCTTGGAATGAACCATCTACAGGTCATAAGGGATGTGAAAAATACTACACATTTCTTCAGACTGATTTGTGAATGGTTTGAAAAATCAGCTATCATGGAGAGCACATTCATTTCTATTTTCCCGATGGTTCTCTCCATCACCGACCGTGTTTTATGTTTTATCTCCCAGCCTGCAGGACTAACTTGCCAGTGGTCATGCATGTGCTGCTAGTCGGCAGACCAAGAATTTCTTCAATGGGATGATCTAGACTATAGTTATTCCTTGGTTTCATTCGTATACTCGATGACGTAAAATTTACAAATTTATTTTTAATATATCGTAAGAAACCATTCTCATCCATGTACCTTATGGCGTAATTTTTATGATAAAATTAATTCATTATTTCCATGACTGTGCGGAACCCCCCAAGAGGCGCACCGGCAGACCAACTTTTTTAAGGCTTACTAAAAGTCTATTCTCACTGCTAAGTAGTTTCATTTGTGTACTCGATGACATGGGGTTTGTCGTGTCGGGATCATAGACTACAGGGCAATAGTATCTACCACTCTGAATCGTGCCGCAAATTATAATATATAATAATTTTTGACTAAATCCATTCTTCTAAATTTTGTTTTATTCATCATTATGTTTAATTTTGTTCAGGTGCCCTGCCGAGTTTCGCCCTCGAAGAATCTCTGCCCCTCGTTATTGAGTCCCTCATCAAGTGTTCCAAGATCACGGATCCCACCTTCAAGTGGGCCGAGTCTAGACGGGACGCCGTTAAGGGATTAACCAACGTGTGCCAGACTGTCGGCATTGCCAGAATCGTGACAGCGCTGCAGAGGGATGGGGGGGACATCCAGGGGGTGTTCACGTGCCTGATTGAGTGTCTGGACGAGTATACGGTGGATTTGAGGGGAGATGTTGGTGCCTGGGTGAGGGAGGCTAGCATGTCTGGTGAGTTTCAATAATTTTTCATAAATTCATGTAAAAATTTATTTTTTTTGTCTGAATTTTCTTGGTCATTCTTTTCAGGTCATGTGCTATGGACTATGGACCTTCCATACATGCATTTATCTGTAAACAAAATAACACAAGATTCTTGAAATATTGTAAATTGAATTGGTGTACATAAATATATTATACATAGTGATTTATTTTTGGGGTATTATACCGTGTTGTGCTACCTACTTCTGACCTGATGATGGACACTGTAATGCTGTCCGAAACGTTTGCTAAAGAAGGAGGCAGCGCTTCACGGCATAATACCCCACAAATACATCACTATAATACTTTTGGCCGTGAAAATCTCAAATCATATCTAGTGTAAAAATAGTTTTTAATATTTGCTTGTTTTTGTATGTTTCTTGGGAAAGCACAGTACAGTAGAACCTCGTTAATTCGAAATCCAGCGGACATCAAAAATCAAATTTCGAATTAACGAATTCCCACGTAATTCGAAATTTTATGAAAAAAAAAAAAAAAAAATACGCCGAAAATCGATTTTCTCGGCCGCCTCTTCAAATCCGGGTGGTATTTTAGTTGTAAATTCGTATTAATACCAATTATTTCTTTATTTTCGCAATCGATTACCGTAGCGGCCGGCCCTGTAAATTCAGATATTCGCAATAAATTCGTAAAAATGCTATATATTTAGACGTAAATCAAGATTTTGCTGCCGATTTCAGTCGCGCCCTACCCTTTAAATTGAGATATTCGTAAAAATACGATATATTTCCGCGTAAATCGAGATTTCGCGGTAATTTTCCGTTGCGGCCGGCCCTTTATTTCAAATATCTGAATTTGAATTCGTAAAAATACGATATATTTCCGCGTAAATCGAGATTTCGCGGTAATTTTCCGTTGCGGCCGGCCCTTTATTTCAAATATCTGAATTTGAATTCGTAAAAATACTATATATTTCCGAGTAAAACGAGGATTCGCGGCCGTATTCCGTCGCGGCTGGCTCTTCAAATTCAGAAATTCGAAATAAATTCATAAAAATGCTATATATTTCCGCGTAAATCGAGATTTCGCGGTAATCTTCTGTCCCGGCCGGCCCTTTATTTCAAATATCTGAATTTGAATTCGTAAAAATACGATATATTTCCGCATAAAACGAGAATTCGCGGCCGTATTCCGTCGCGGCCGGTTCTTCAAATTCAGATATTCGAAATAAATTCGTAAAAATATGATATATTTCTGCGTAAATCGAATTTTGTCGGCAGTTTTTCGTCGCGGCCGGCCTTTTAAGTTCAGATATTTGAAGTAAATTCGTAAAAATATGTCATATTTCGGCATGGATCGAAAATTTTCGGCCGATTTCCGTCGCGCCGTATTTTTTCAACGCGGATATTCGAAGTAAAGTAAAAATACGATATATTTACGCGTAAATCGAAATTACGCGGCCGAGTTTCGTCGGGGCCGACCCTTTAAATGCAGATATTTGGCGTAAACTCGTAAAATTACGACATATATCCGCGTAAAATGTATTTTCTCGTCCCTTTAAACTCGGATATTCGAAATAAATTTGAAAAAATACGACATTCCAGTGTAAATCGATTCAGATTTACAAAATAATAATACTAATTAGGACGATGTATAAACACGTAAAAATACATTTTTCGGCGTTTTACCGCCACGGCTGACTTTTAGATTCAGATTTACGAAATATTATGATTTATTTTCGCAAAAATCAAATTTTTTCGAATTACACGAACAAATATTTGTGTGCGGACAAAAATAAATTTCGAATTACGAATTAACGAATTTCGAATTAAAAAAAATTTTGTATGAAAAAATTTTTCAGCGGAATTTTTTTTTGCGATAATTTCGAATTACGCGTTTTTTCGAATTATCGGGGTTCGAATTAACGGGGTTCTACTGTAATTGTTATAGTTGGAGTTATTGTCTAATTGAAATATTTTCCAGGTTTACTCTCCCTCTGCAAGCAGTGCACTGAGGAAGAGCCTTCTATCCTTACTCCCAACCTGATGAGGAGGGTTATGGTTGGAGTGGCCCAGCAGTCTGTTGAAAAGATTGACAGGACCAGAGCCTACGGAGGAAAAGTATTCACCAGCTTTCTACATTCGTAAGTCAAATTCACTGATTACATTATCCTTACAACATCATAGATTTATCAAATTCATACCAATAGCTCCCCATCTCTGGGAATTATCTGGACCAATGAAATTGCTGGCAGCAGTGTGAATATTCATTATACAAGTTTGACTTTTTATGTATTAGTTGGTATTTGTGGTTAAACCTTTTATTCACACAATAGAGAAACATCTGTCGCTTGTTTTTGGTGAGGTTTAGTGCGATGTGCATCCAGGGCTGGCCCTGGGTCGCTGTATTAGATATCAGGTATTATCTGCGCCTTGGCAACTAGGCAAGTCGGCGCCCAGAGCGGTATGCATTGATATGAATATGACATGTTTGTCAAACATAGACTAAATTAGACTAGACATGGCATATTCATTTAAAAATAACCCCAACACAATTTTGGTTTGGTTCACGTGCACATTTATGAAAAGGCCCACGCACTGTGTCGCAATGCGAAATGGGCACTGTGCATTGCGTTTTACCTTTTGTTGGTCTAGAGTAAGCTATTTTGCTTCTCAGCTATGCTGGGCAGGTTCATTTTTTCAATCACAAAAATAACCCAGTTCCAAATATTTAAATTTGAATTATGTCCAAATTACAACACCTCTGACAATAAATTCTCTATGATTTCGCTTACGAGTTTGAACGCTTGTATAAGGAGTTTAAACAGAGTTGGGTTGTTAAGTTCATCTCCATATTTGTGACATACGCTACGTGGCGTTATTTTTAAAATGAATTTAACTAGACAGGGCTAATCTAGTATAATACATCAATGTTGTCAAATATTAAATATTTTTCTCTATTAACACATCCAACATTATTTAATACTCTTAATGTACATACACAAAACAATGCCTGAAAAATTCTTAATGAGTACTTGTTGTAATTGTTGACAGAGATGTCTTGGCAATACGTATACCATTCTAAATCCATTGGGTTGTAATCAATCGTTGAAGTGACAATTAGCTATTGATGCAAGAATGTTCATCGACCCATTACATTCAATAACGTCCTTTATTTTTCAGCAAGCCCACAATCCCCCACATCCCGCACCACGCCGAACTTCTTCTCATCTTCCCGGATGCCCCGGAAGACACCACCGCAGCAGTCAGTTCTGTCGCAGACTCCACCAACGCGGAGACCTCCAACAACATCAACACCTCGGCAGTGCTGTGGCTGTTTGCCGTGCACACCATGCCACGCTTTGTCAAACTCCTGGACTGGGAGACGTACAGATACAATATTATACTGGGCTTAACAGTCAGCGCTGGAGATATGACTGAGAACTTGGTAATTTTAAAATTATTTTGTTGGTGTTATTTTTTGTGTGATACGAAAATTTTCGGTGACATGATGGTGATGATCATTATGTATGCTTTACAAAAATGACTATGTAGCTGTCTTAAGGAACATTGGTAAATAAACAGCTGTATGATTCTTTTTTCATATGAATCAAGACTCTTTGTGATGTTTTATTATTTACTAGACCAGTGAAAAATCACGGAATATTATAATTTCTTTAGCTGATAGAGAGGCAGTAAGAAATGTACCTTTTAAACGAACACCGTTAGTAAACTTTAAATACCATTAGTGATTCAGATTTAGATTTGTCAAAAATTTAAACACATTTCTAAAATACAATTATTATTAAAATAAAATAATTTTGGTACCTATTTTAGGGCTTGATTCTCAGTCAGTTTTCAATTTTGAAGATTAAAGTTAATTGAACATGAATAATTTTACGCATTTGCAGGAAGATGCAAAAATATTTCACCTCATCACCAACAACCGAAATTAGTATGCTTGATTTTATTTTTATTTTAATCAATGTTATGCTATACACGGTGTCCGGAAACTCGTAGTACAAGCGGGAAACTGGTGAATCTACATCACATTTGGAGTTGATTTTGTGTTATAACTTTTTAATTTGAGCTTCAGTTTTCGAGTAAATCGAGTCTGATGTCAAAAATTTTCCAAAATGTTTTTATTTTAAAAAATCGGTTGTTAGGGGGTTAATATCAGCTGTTCAATGTCTTAAAATCGAATCGAAGCGTAGACCTGCTCAAAAGTTTTTTATCCTTTAGTTGCCAAAAAAAATAAAAGAAATGCTCAGATCGAAAAAAATACTATTTTTTTGAGTTCTCTATGTAATGTAGATTCACCAGTTTTCCGCTTGTACTATGAATTTTCAGACATCGTCTATAGGTGTTGGAAGAATGGAATGGTACACACATTCTCTATCAATAAGGCCTTTAATCCTAAAGTTAATACATTGCTACAATTTTATGTTTTCCAGGTCAAGCACACAACTAGCGCCTTATTCACCTATCTGACAGGTTTTAACGATGACATCAAGAAGCTGTCTGCGATCTGTGATTCAATTATCCAAGTTTTCTCCGATCACCATGGAAACAATCGCATCATCATTCCAATGCTCAAATTTTTGGATCGGCTTTTGAGTTCCGGTCAGTTAAATCCTCAATTTATTTCGTGAATCAAACAATGTGTAAATGCATTATTTAAGCTGTCCATTTTTGTAAATCTTAACCATCATATTTTGGTTTTATTTCCAGGTTGTTTGGCCCCAATATTAGAAGACCCTGACAACAGTTTTGCAAATGATATTCTAAAGCATGTAAAAATAGAAATGAAGGGATCAAGCAATGTTTATAAACATTTGGATTCTATTAGTCTTCTGTGTCAATTAATTCAGGTAAAACAAATTTACTCCTTAAAAATACTAACTGCACAGCATTCCCAAAGATGGCAGATCCTGAGCTCACCATTAGAGTTTAGCAGAAGCTGCCATTTCTACATGGACCAATGTCAATTGATGTTGAGTTAGAGGAGATGTGATTTGACACAACATACATATGAATACGTCTCTTAGTCAGGGATGCGATATAACACAACGGACTGGGAAGCCACCATTTGTATTGTAGTAGGTAATATGTAGCCTGTCTATTTGTGTCATATCGCAACCACTTCTATACTATATGACTGCCTCCGTGGTGAAGGGGTTCAACTCCCGGCGTACACAAGTAAATTTTATTCCATTATTTTGTGTTATTTCACAATTTATTCATTTAAAAGTAATATATAGTATACTTGCGGCACGTTCCAGAGTGTAAGAAATCATGGAATATTATAATTGGAGAATATCTGAAGCTGAAAATATTTGCCTAGTAATTAGAGAGACAGTCAGGAATGTACCTTTTAAACGAACACCGTTAGTAAGACCACCATTCAGAATTGAAACGTTGCTTGAAATGGCTTTAACCGTGTTTGGTGACCAGGTCTGATTAGCCAGGTAATTTTAACCTCCACCTTCGTCTGCCCCATCTCCTTCCCCTCCCCACAACCTTCAGCCTCAGAACATATCCCAATTATTTGGGATGCCATAGTCTCACTGGCTCCAGACTGTTGCGAGCAGTTGGTACTCTTGTACGGTTTTATATATTAAAAAATCTTTAGTGTCACACACATGGTCAACATTTTTTATTACTGATTTCACAAAACACATGTGATGTATGAACGAACCTCCGTTTTCCGGCAAGCATCTGTTAATGTTACATACGTATCTTATTTATTTTTTTACTTTTTTAGGTTGGAGGTGCCGTGTGTCATGCATCTCTTTCTAAACTGGTTATTTGCATCTGCAACGGCCAAAAGTACATTAGGAAGTCCACAGCCAACCGTCTCTACGATGCCCTTCTGATTTACGGCGATATGACGGGCATTTCTGAAGAGAATTTGGAACAGGTAAATTATTTTGTCATTCTCATGGTTATTGAAACCCGCACTGGAATCCTGTAATCAGTAAGAACCGGTCCCATGATAACTCAACACAATGACAATTCAACACACCTTTAAAAAGTGATATAAAGTATTAAAAGCAATGAAAAAAAACTAACCTGTAAACCTAACCTATTTAACCTAGTTTTCGTTTTATCACTTTTCACTTTTATCACATTATATTTCTTAACCTCTGGAAAACTTTTCATGCACCAATGACAAGAATTTTTTCACGCCCATTACAAACCGTTCATGCGCTGCTGGCAATGGAATTTCACCCCAGCTGGAATTTTTTGATATTCGATTTTAACCTGTATGCCATGAGAAAGTTCATACATTTTTTTAACAGAATCGCTTACACTTGAAACACTTTAGAGTTCATTTTTGATTCCATTTTTGATTTCTCTCAAAAATGGTCGGGTGTTCCAAAGGTTAACCTTTTGAACGCGTTAATTTGCTCCGTTTTAATTATACCCGTATGCGGTACATATTTTCAAATACCTATGCACGCAATTAAATGTCAAATTATAGCATTCTGGCATGATTTATTGGACTATATAGAGAGAACAGATTATTCTCCACAATATGAAAACAAATCCTCGTGTGTCAACACTCTTAGATGTTTATAAAAACAAAAACATAAAATTTCATACAAAGACGTACCGTATCTTTTGAATGTGGTCCCGCCATTCACTCGGCGTGTGTGTACTTAGGCCACTGCGTTGATAGACACAAGTGGGACATCATGATCACTTATCATTTTTAGTTATGAAAAGTTGTGAATGACATACTAGTACTAACGCCATCCGTTGACAAAAATGTAAACTAAAGGACTAAAAGGTGCGAAGAGGCGCACTTGATTATCGATCTTTTTTTATGAAATACAATTTTATTTTTGAGAAATTCTTGTAGTTGTCAGCATCGTGATAGTTCTACGAATGTCCAAGTGAGCAAGAAATACATTTATGACGAAAGAGCGCTGGAATATCGGCCGTCAAAGTTTCCGTATCAACTGTTGATACAGCCGCGTGTGAGTATAGACTTTTTGCCGTAACAGTTGATACGGCAGCGTGCAAAGAGTTAAAGATTCTGTCAGAAAGTTGGAGAATTTGTGCATATTTCTACTTCTCAATAAAATCCGAACGCATCCCAAAACTAAAAATATGATGAAATAAGCTTTAAAATTTTATTATCAGAAGTGAACATATAATTTTTGAAATATTACAATTTTGAAATCAAACCTAAAAAGTTTTAAAAATGGCTCCCCTTACATTTTTTCGTCTAAACACTGACCTAAAATTACTGATAAGGAAAAAAGAATGCGAAATTTATTAGACAAATATATTATAAACTTGTATTATTATTATATTATATTTTTGTTACCATCTAAAAATAATTAATGAAAAGTTCACAAAGTTTCATAGTTATTTCTCAAATTGCAGTAGGAACCTTTGGTTTCATTGAGGTGTACATTTTATTTATTCTGTAGTTGGTTTCTCTAACCTAACCTAACACCGTTTATTTCTAACTATAACGGTAAGAGAAAAGATTTCTCTGAGACCATAAGAGCTGTTCTGGAAAGCGAACAAACTCTACGGGTATTAGCTGTTTTTTCCCAAAACCAAACAAATTAGCCCGAGGAGTTAAACGTGTGTTGAATTGTCATTTTGATAAGTATTTATTTATTGTTTATATTTATTATTTATCGTTAATAATATTGTTTTGTCTTATTCCTTTTCAGGCAATGCACATTCTAGCCAACACCAACTGGGAGTTGGAAGTCCCCACACTGAGACCCATTAGAAACTCCATCTGTGATCTCATGGGAATAGTTCATCCCGTGTCCATCAACCGTGGAAATACAAGCAGCGCTAACTAATTAATAAATTAACTATCGCTTCCGAATTACTTTCACACTTGTACGTGATTAACGCTTTAACATTATATTTAATGGATGCTTACAATTTATTATTTCGAACTGCAGATCTATTGTCGGCAATATGACAAGGAGGAAAGATGCTTCAATGATGTGTTCATTCAAAGTTTCGCTTGAAACTTTTTGATGAGAATGAATTTTTTTTAATGACCATTGATGTTTTAAGTCCACATCACAAAATGAAGTATTTATTTTATTTTTGATATGGTTTTACTGCATAAAGTGGCAAAATAAGTTATTTAGATTATTACATGAAAATAACAAACTTTGTTTGGATTATGATCGAATTTTTTTAAATATTATCCCTGCCTTAATTACACAAAATAAAATAAAACGAGTTTTGGCGATGTTTTTTTTTTAATTAAATAAAATGGCGTCTGGTGTTAAGCAGGAATTTCAGGCTTATTGCCAATTGCATAAGGAGTGTGATTTCCTTATCACCATGTCAATTAAATTGTTAATGTGCTTATGTCATTGATGATGTGCATTGAAGTGCGATTGACGGAACTTAAATTGACCCTTCAATATCTTCACCCCAGCTACTTTGTAGACGTCTGCGGAAATCTGAAGTGTGCAAATACATACATTGATAATCTTTTGATTTTACTTTCCAAAACTATGGGCAATCGTGATACAGTAGAACCTCATTAATTCGAAATCCAGCGGACATCAAAAATCAAATTTCGAATTAACAAAACACCACGTAA
Source organism: Hesperophylax consimilis (assembly GCF_061612785.1). Taxonomy (NCBI): domain Eukaryota; kingdom Metazoa; phylum Arthropoda; class Insecta; order Trichoptera; family Limnephilidae; genus Hesperophylax; species Hesperophylax consimilis. The sequence continues at coordinate 3,214,037 of NC_142841.1, read as the reverse complement.
TTCAAAATTTAATGAAAAAAAAAAAAAAAAAACTGCGAAAATCGAGTTCCTCGGCCGCCCCTTCAAATTCGGGTGGTATCTTTGGAGTAAACTCGTATTAATACCAAGTATTCCCGTTGAAATCGAATTTTTGCAGCCGATTTCCGTCGCGATCGGCCCTTCAAGTTCATTTATTCTAAGCAAATTCATAAAAATACCACACATTTCCGCGTAAATCAAATTTTCGCCGCCGATTAACGTCGCGGCCGGTCCTTTAAACTCGGATATTCGAAAAATACGATATATTTATGCGTAAATTGAAATTTTGCGGCCGATTTTCGTCGCGGCCCACCCTTTAAATTCAGATATTTTAAGAAAATTTCGTAAAAATACGTCATATTTCCGCGTAAATCGAAATTTTTGTGGACGATTTCCGTAGCGCCGGATCTTTTAACTCAGATATTCGAAGTAAATTTAGTAAAAATACGATATTTTTCCGCGTAAATTGAAATTTCGGAGCCGATTTTCGTCGCGCCGGATTTTTGAGATTCAGATATTTGAAATAAACTCGTAAAAATGCGATATATTTACGCGTAAATCGAAATTTCGTGTTCCGATTTCCGTCGTTTGCCGATTTCCGTCGCGGCCGACCCTTTAAATTCAGATATTTATAATAAATTCATAAAAATACGATATATTTCCGCGTAAATCGAATTTTCTCGGCAGATTTTCGTCGCGGCCGGTCTTTTAAATTCAGATATTTGAAGTATATTCGTAAAAATATGTCGTATTTCCGCGTAAATTGAAATTAAGCGTTCGAATTCCGTCGCAGCCGACCCTTTGAATTCAGATATTTGGTGTACATTCATAAAACTACGTCATATTTCCGCGTAAAACGAATTTTCTTGGCCCTTCAAACTCGGATATTCGGAATAAATTGGAAAAAATACGACATTCCAGTGTAAATCGATTCCGATTTACAAAATAATAATACTAATAAGGGCAATGTATAAACACGTAAAAATACACTTTTTGGCATTTTACCGTCATGACTGTCTTTTAGATTCAGATTTACCAAATTTTAAGATTTATTTTCGCAAAAATCGAAGTTATTCGAATCACACAAACAAATTTTCGTGTGCGGGCAAAAATAAATTTCGAATTACGAATTAACGAATTTCGAATTAAAAAAAAAATTGTATAAAAAAAATTTCTGTGGATATTTTTTTGGCGAAAATTTCGAATTACGCGTTTTTTTCGAATTAACGGGGTTCTACTGTATATTGCAATAATTTTAACCGCTTTTTGGAATCGCTCATTTGGTCTCATAGAAATCATTCTGTCTCTCTTAGTGTCATGGTGAGAAATATTATCTAAAAAGAAAACAGCACCCTTAATATTCAAATCTAAAAGTTAACAACAGAAGGATTAAAATGTACACATTTATGAAACAAAAGTTTCCAACTGTAATTTGAGAAAAATTTATGAAACTTTTTTTTACTAATTATTTTTACATGGAATGACAAAAAAGTGACGTTACAATAACGTGTATAATAAATTATGTTTTTTTTTAAATTTAATTTTGTTTTGTAATATTAATTAGAAAAAAATGCAATGAGAGCCATTTATCTAACTTTATGTTTGCATTAAAAATATGAATAAACATTTTTTAGTATTTGGATGCTTTCAGCAATATTTTGTTTATTTGGATTGTATTGCAAAGCAAAAATACTCTGACCTTCTGACAGAAAATGTCAGAGGCCTGAGAGGTTAAGTAAAAAAACAAATATATATATATTTCCATATTGAAACTGAATTCCAAAGGGCTCGATAGATAGAGCAATTGAACAAACGGTTGCCAATCGAACGAGCAAAACGATAATTCCGCCGCATCAATGGCGCTTGTCTATGGGGTCTATACGCTCAATCAAAATGTACAATCCCCTGTCAATTGTCAGTGGCTTTGATTGCCTCAGTAAACGATCAATTAGCATTTGTCAATCACATTTTTTTTGTAAATTGACAAATGTACATATTGACAACTGATGAAGGGTTGCCTCACTGCGGTTGATTTCTCCAATTGCTTTCCGTACTGAACTTGAGTCTACTAGTCTAGGTAAAATTACAAAAAAGCGTAAGTTTGCCTGAAACGCTGAAAAAATTCGCACATGTACACCATGCTCTAAATTTTGCCAAACCTACAATGGTAGAAGTATGTAATTAATACTAATAAGAACAAAAAGGTACATTTTAATTGATGTCTATTTTAATTTCAAGTAACGTTTCAATTCTGAATGGTGGTCTTAACACCAGGGCGATACTGAGAGTATCTTCCACTCTGGAGTTATTCTATTCAATTGTTTTTTTACTTAAGCAAAGTCACTAGATCTCAATATTGATATTTTAATAAAATAAATAGTGTGTCTTATTTAGAATACATGTGTCACAAGAAAGTCGCACTTGCGTAAAATTGAATATATACGCAAATTGAAATTGATATGAACACATTCCAATGTTTGAAACTACCTTTGCTACTAATTACTGAAAGTAATTATACTTCTTTACCTGTTTCTTTGATTAATAAGTAAGTAAATGGAATCACCAGTAGCCAGTTTGTATCAAGTTTTTCCAGATTGTTCTGAATGCCGTAAATAGAAATACCATTTTAGAAACTAAATAAAATTATCTTTGAGATGTTGTAATTGAAATAAACATTGATATTTCTAAATAATTCAATTTTAATATCAAACATCAAAATGTTAACAACTTTCCGAAACATTTCGACTCTTTGAATGAATTCGATATTTAGAAAACACATTCCTTTTGTGTAGAAAATTATTAAGAAAACTGTCAATTCACTTTTTATGCCGTTTATACAATAAAAAACTATTTTTTTAACTTTCAACTCTGGCATTGAAAAAATTTGGAATAATATGGGTACTTTGACAACGTTTTTGGATTTTATTCACTGAATCAAATATAAATTATTTTGAAATAACTTGAGAAGAATAATTATTATCTCTTTCCAAAGACGAACAAATCACATATTTCCGCTATATAGAAAATACTTTTATAATGTACGAACGCCCCGGACAGATCTGTCCTTCAGTGGCTCTATTGGAATGTGATGTTTGAACTTAACGATGATGTTAACTCTTTAAACTTGTGATGTTTTGATATGTGGCACTTTTTCACTGATGCTTGTTTGCATGACAACTGTTGTCATGTCCGCTTATGGGGCACGGCCGCTCACCGCCCAACTCTTGTGACATCCGCAGAGAAAAGGTTAAAGAAACTTAAAAAAAAAATATATATGAATTTATGTAGTAATCTCTAATAATATTGATAATTATTATTGTAATTACTAATAAATAAAGCTTACTGTTAAATACCACTTTAAACGAATTATTTAATTTTTTGCAGCAACAGCAGTGGCATTTTTAAGTTTTTTTAAATATGTACTTCGCACTAAATTTATTTATTAATTTTTTTAATTATAAATCATAATAAACACTAATACGAATAATAAAAACCATTGTTTTATTGAAGTTTTCTTTTGTGTACATTAATCAAAGCAGGTTGTCTTTGTAAAAACATCAAAAATTGTTCAGCGAATACAGCAAAAGCTGCCAAAAAAGGGCCCATAGAAAACTCTCGTCCATATGTAATTAACAGAAAACATTACTACAGTCTACTAAGAAATATCAAGTTAAGACTCTTCTGGAGAACTGGGAATTTTGGTGCTGTAGAAGAAATTGGTGTCTGCTGAACAAGATAAAGCCACGAGCTATGCTAAATGTTTGAAAAGCCTTCAAAAACAAGATTTATAAAACAGGAACAGCTCAAGAGCATAAGCAGCCAATAAAGTGGCTTCTTTATGATCTAGTAGGACAAGGAGTGCTGGGAGACCTAGACAGGGTGACTGGATGGTACGGAGACCAGCACGGCATCCTTGGGCGTATGAAACTGGAGGGAGACAGCAGGAAATCAAATGTTCTACTATGTATATGAAATGTATGTTACATTCAGTGAGCAATTTACTATATTTACGCCGCTATCGACCCAAAATACGGTCTGGCATTTAATAGTTTACAAAAATTGATGGCGCTGCGATCATTAAAGGTTTTAAATGGCAACACCGAGATGGCTCATAGGAAAAACAATGTAAGATTATAAAAGCACAATGATGGTCCAAGTATACATTTTTACTTTAACCAAACAGTGTCCAGAAATTAGTGGCACTTTCCACTTCACCACCTCGGAAAAGTCTCAGTCTAGTGAGGTTGTTTAAACCAACAACAATAAAAAAGTATTCATACCTATGTAGCAGTTTTTTTGTTTAATGAATTATACAAATAAAAACTTTACGAAAAGAGTTGCCTTTCCATCGTATTCTAAGACAATTTTATGTTTAAAATCTTTTTTTATTATTTAACTCTTTGGCAGGAAGGCATTACAATACATTGTGTTGCTGTACATCTCGACACAGGAATTACCTTGTGAGATGAGCGGCTGATGTTATTGTAATATACTATTTGATAAACTTTTTGAATTCCACTGCAAAAAATTATAAATAGCACTTGGTTTCAACTTAATTACTACAAGAAATAATTATTTATGTCGGCGGAGATGGTAAAAGATGCATTAAAGTTCAATTTTTTCTAAACCAAAGTAAAGTTTGAAGGTTAGGAAATACGCATAAATTATTAAAATAACCCAAACTAACGCTCTATAAATCTATTTAATACATGTTTACTTAAGCCCCCGCATCCCCATTTATAACAAGTTTCTCTTGAACTATTTAAGTTTGCAAGTTAAAAAAAAAATATATTTTTGAAGATATGAATCATATGAATTTCCCTCGATAGAAAATAATCGCAATGTAATCTCCGAAAATTATTTATAACACGTTTTGTTCTGTAATTTAATATTTTATGGGAATGAAAAAATTCACAGTGTATCTTTAAATGCAACTAAAGCATTTGTCGAGAAATTTTTGCTCTATTTCAAACGAGTCGGGTCTTATTAAATATTTTCACCATTTTCGCTTAGTTGTTATCGTTTTTAATATTAGGGCGCTCCCTCTAACATTCTAATTTACATATCTCACTTTCAAACCATCTTTGTACGCTTACTACGGGGCCTTAAACCCCAGCATAAATAGTTGTCTTCATTAGATATTTATGTTGCAATCAAGTGTTGTTTTTTTCAAGAGCCTTTGCATGCAGCGGAATTCGATAAGTTTATCAAATAGCCATTTATTAGATGTTTACTGCCGAACTACCCAAATTGAAGAATTTTTAATGTGAAGAACAAAAAAATTAAGACAAAGTGAGTAGTTTGGTGTTGCCATAGTGATGAAAGAAATTAATGTCAATTGATGTGTCAAATTTCTAGAATATTATGCCAAGCTGTACCTTTGATAATACCTAACAGTCCTAACATCACCCTTGAGATTAAGTACTAATCAGGCGTTCGGTAAAGTCATTTTATTCTAGATTCTATGGACAACAAGATTCGATGGATACAAGTAAGATTTTCCTTTTCTGTCTTTCATTTCTATTTCAACTTATTAATTGCTCTTACAGAAATATTTATTTCAGTCTTTGCAATCCACTGGTATAGAAGATTACCTATAATATTTCGCAACAACATAAACGCATTTGCCCATGCCTTGAGTGTGGTCTTAATATGGCGCGTCTACACTTGTGAGCCGAACCACGAATCATGCATGGGAAAGGAATGAAACAACCACAAAGAGCTGCATTATAAATAAGTTTTTTAAATATTAACCACACATTGGATCTCTTCCAGAAGAAAATAATTTCTCTCAGGCCATATACCATTTTTGGGGATGATGTGAAATGAGGCTTTTTGGGGAGAGGAAGTAGTGAACATGTAGTATTGTAGGAGGGAGAAAACACAAAGTTCTTACATAATTTATTTGAACCTACCAAAATGTAATTTTTTTTATGATATTACCTAAAAAAAACATGTTGATGTTTGTTTTTGATTTTATTTTTTCGAATTTTGTGAATACCGTACAAGAGGCTGGCTACCCGGAACCAGTGGGACTATAGCATCCCCGGTTCCCTAATATTTCATCAAATGAAAATTTAACACACCTTTAAAAAGTGATATAGAGTCAGTAAAAGTGATGAAACAAAAACTTGATTTAATAGTTACCTATGTAACCTATTTAACCTAATTTTTGTTTCATCACTTTTCATGGCTTTATATCACTTCTTGGAGGTGTGTTGAATTGTCATTTTGATAACATACCCGTTCACCGGCATCCCCAATTGGGTTGTTGAAGGGAGAGCTGAAAGGCGGAGGGGAGTGAGAGGGGAAAGGAGGTGGGACATATCTATTCTGGTTATTCAGATCTGGTCACTAAACACGGCTAAAGCCATTTCAAGCAACGTTTCGATTCTGAACAGTAGTCAATTAGAGCTAGTCCGCTCCGGGCGCGGACTTTCCAAGGAGCCAATGCGCTGATAATACCTAACACCGATTTTTAAACATTAACCCCCCCAGGGCCTATGTCATCTTTTGGGATGTTGTGTGGAGGGTCTTTTTTAAGGAAAGGAAGCAGAAGAATTTCTGGGAAGATAAAAGGTATGAGGGTTGGGTAGGAATCTAGGGATCAGTACGTCCAGTGGTGACGGATATGTGAATACATACCTTGTACTGCGGCGCAAGGCGATGGGTCGAAAGACAAGTTGGAGATGTCAAAGGGTCTTCACAAACCAGCCTCTTCTGATCTGGCACCCACGCAGCTGGTGGGCAGGTATATCCTGAACACACCTCAACCGATTTTTTTTTATTTTTTTTTTTATAGTGAATACCTCACAAGAGTCCCAACTGCTCCCGTCTGGAGCCAGTGAGACTATGGCATCCCCAATTGGGGGATGTTGTGAGGCTGAAGGTAAGTGGGGAAGGGAAAGAGGAAGGTGGGGAAGTACCTGGCTATTCAGATCTAGTCACTAAACACGGCTAAAGCCATTTGGAGCAACGTTTCAATTCTGAATGGTGGTCTTACACCAGGGCGATACTGGTAGTATCTTCCACTCTGGAACGTGCCGCAAATATACTATATATTATTTTAATTAATTAATTGTGAAATAACACAAATTAATCAAATAAAATTTATTTGCGCACGCCGGGTTCGAACCCGCGACCTTCGGAATGGCAGTCCAATGCGTTACCACCGGACTATGAACCCGGGCACCCCTGCTAAATCACCAAACGTAGTCTATGGCGCAGGTGTTCGTTATCCAATAAATAATACAGCTCCCTTGAGGTTTTTACTAGAGCCAGGAGCCGTTTGGCTAAGAGTGTGTACCACTATGGAAAGGTAATGCGAGTTGAGACACATGAGTTGAGTGGAGTTACTTTTATATATAAATATTACAATTTGGTAGGCGGGAATGGGTACCGCCGCCCTGGGAACCATTTATTGGATGACCAACACCTCTGCCACAGGTCACCCCAAGTGGTTCTCTACGTTTGGTGACTTAGCAGGGGTGCCCGGGTTCATGGGTTAAGATTTGCCCAGGTCTTGGTGGCGGGTGCGTCGGCCCACCTTCTGCGTGGCGGGCCGGTTGGGAGATGCTGGTTGAGGGAGACCCTTTACAACCGGTTACCGCTGTCCGGGCCGCTCGATAGTACAGGGGCCCGACCCTCAGGCTCACGACTAAGGGTGGGCTGCCCCATCAGCGAGTGAAAAAACCCCGCCACTGCTGTTGTGCCGGTTCGTGACCGGAGGGGACCCAGCAGCAGCGTTTGGGGCGCATTGGATGCCCTCTCCAGCCGGACTCTCCCAGCCTATCGCCTAGCACCGCAGTGGGTGGGCTGGAACCAAACGAACATCACTCCTGGACAGCCTGAACCCCATATATCCTACCCACCCCTCATACCTTTCCATTCCAGACCTTCCTTTCCCCTCATACCCTTAAAAAAAAAAAAAATCATGAATATTCAAAAAAACAAACTTAACATCATTACAGCGGCGAGTAGCAGGCGTCCCCGGTGCGGACCAAAACTGTTGGTAAATTTTGCCAACAATCGCGGTCTGCACACTAATTTAAATTCTGTTCATCACCATCTTTTGTCCCAACGTCCCAACTTTCTTTTCCTATCCGAAACTCAGATAGCCGAGCCGCCAGACTCCTCCTATCTGGACTGCCCGGGCTTTACCCTTGCAAGCAAGTTCCGACTCAAAGGAGGAGTCTGCCTCTATAGTCGAGCTGACGTCAACTGTGTACGACTATTGAGTCTGGAAAACTCCAGATTCGACGTAATGTGGGTGCGCGTCAATCTTGCCAGTACGGCAAGATTCTACGCATGTCTATACCGCTCACCGAACCATAGCGAATCAGACACTTCCAAGCTCTTCAAACATTTGAGAGATACTATTGATGATCTCTTGCCCCGCTACCCTTCGGCCGAGTTTATTGTTCTGGGGGACTTCAATGTTCATAACGAACCCTGGTTGAAGTTCTCAGGCCCAACGGACTCAGCTGGCCGACAGGCGGAATCCCTTGCCATTTGCTACGGATTAGACTAACTGGTTCAGGAGCCTACAAGGGTTCCTGATGTCCAGACTCACCGTTCCAATCTGTTAGACCTATTCTTAACTACTGAGCCACACGGTTATAAGATTGACGTCACAGCGCCTCTGGGATCATCTGACCACTGCCTAGTGACGACATCAATCCCCGTTAGCCTCAGACCAACCAATGAGAGGCTGAGGAGAAAAGTGTGGCACTATAGGTCAGCAGATTGGTTCGGTATGCGGGCCCATTTCAACGTTTTTCCGTGGTCAGCTGTTTGTTTTCGGACTTCCGACCCTTCAAGATGTGCCCAGGAGATTGGTGAAGTCATCAAATCGGCGATGGATGGCTTCATACAATCGACTACTAAAGAAACTGGTGTGGGCTCAAAGCCGTGGTTCAGTCGACAATGCTCCGAAGCAGTTCGACGAAAAAACGCGGCTTACCGAGCCCACAACACATCTCGAACGCCCGAAAGCAGATCAGCATACAACAAATCGGGAAAGGAATGCAAGAGAATCATTAATAGGTCAAAATTCGAACACGACCTGCAGATCAGCAAAAAGCTGGCTGCCTGCCCGCATGGCAGCAGAGCATTCTGGTCCCTTGCGAGCTCAATAGGTCGGAATTTTTGCAAACCCAGTTTGCCACCTCTTACCAGACCTGACGGCTCACTAGCAAACACCCCCACCGAAAAGGCTAACTTATTCGGGAAAATGTGTGCGGAAAACTCGACCCTCGATGACGGAGGTGCTGTTCCGCCGTCGGTTCCTCACTGCGGCTTCTATATGAAAAAGCTGAGGATCCGGCATCGGGATGTACCCCGCGTTATACGGGGGCTCGATGTTAACAAAGCTAGTGGACCTGATGGAATACCTGCCCTGGTATTGCAGAGGTGTGCTGCGTAAATAGTTCCAGTTTTGACAAAGCTCTTCAAAATGTCCCTGAAGTGTGGCACTGTGCCCTCTGGTTGGAAAAAAGCGGTCATTCACCCTATTCCCAAGAAAGGTGACCGCTCCAACCCGGCCAACTACCGCCCCATAGCGATCACATCAGTTCTGTCCAAAGTGATGGAACGTGTGATCAACGACAAACTGCTCACATACCTCGAGAAGAACAAAATTATCAACGACCGTCAATACGGATTCCGGCGGAACCGCTCGTGCGGTGATCTTCTCGCGTATGTGTCGCATGTTTGGGGGCGGTGCCTGGAACGTCACGGTGAGACCCAAACGGTCGCACTAGACATATCCAAGGCCTTCGACCGGGTCTGGCACCGATGACTTGTCAACAAATTGGATTCTTACGGACTTCCCGCATCCCTGTGTACGTGGATTGCTGACTTTTTAATGGATAGGTCGATTCAGGCAGTTGCTGACGGTTTCACCTCATCCTCACACTCTATAAATGCTGGCGTCCCACAGGGATCGGTTCTGTCTCCGACTTTGTTTTTGTTGCACATCAATGACCTTTTGACATGTGCACCGATTCATTGTTACGCGGATGACAGTACAGTTCATGATAGCTTTTTGTTTGACAAGCCCCCAAAGGGCACACAAACTCCAACGGCTCGGAGGGCTTTGAAGCAGAGAATGGACGGTTATCTCGAGAGTATTTCCTCCTGGGGTAAAAATAATCTCGTCGAATTTAATGTTTCAAAGACCCAATCCTGTCTGATAAAGTCTAAAATAACGTCTAAAAGGGATCTAAATGATAATCTAGTCTCCTTCAACGGAAGCAATCTTCCGAACAGGCCTTCCATTGATATGCTTGGTGTAACTATAAGTGACCAGCTCAGGTATGGGGGCTCCATCGAAGCCAGAGTAAAGCTGGCCTCTCAGAAGCTGGGCGTACTGTACAGGGCCCGCAGATACTTTAATAGTACACAACTGCTGACCCTGTACAAATCGCAAGTGCGGCCTACTGTCGAATTTGGCAGCCATCTCTGGTCCGGAGCCCCTAAATACCTGAAAAAAACCCTTGACTCTGTGCAAAAACGGGCGGTTCGTTTGATAGATTCCCCAATCTTAACAAACGGACTGCAATCTTTAGAGCACAGGCGTCAGGTAGGTATGCTGTCCTTGTTCTATCGGTATTACAATGGAAGATGCTCTGAGGAACTAGCGTCATAATGACGTACAATGGAAGATGCTCTGAGGAACTAGCGTCATAATGACGTGCCGAATGGATCAATGACGCCGTCATTGATCCATTCGGCACCGGTGCGTAGTCGGGATACACGCCAAACGCGCGCCCAACATTTGTACACGGTTCTTAAGTTCAACAGCTCGGCTGTGAAACGAACTGCCAGCCTCTGTGTTTCCTCCCTCCTACAACATGGGACTCTTCAAGACCCTTGTTCACTCCTTCCTCTCCACAAAAAGACCCTCCACACAGCATCCCCAAAGATGACATAGGCCCTGAGGGAAATTATTTTCTTCAGGGCCTCCTGTGAGGAGTTAATATAAAAAAATATATATATGTATATCTACTGAAGAAGTTGCTGTTGAACATTGTGTAATGGAGTTAAAGAATATTTTTAAGTAATGATTTTTTTATCCGTGAATTTGAGTACCCACATAAACTGTAAAATCACATAAATCTTATCTCGAATCTCGATGGCGGATATACCTACCTGAACTGACTCGGCGCTCGTAAAAAAACGACATGACAAGCTCGTTATGGGCTGATTGAGTTGATATTTTAAAATCAATCCAGATTGTTAGATTACACAACTTTCGCGAACCATAAAACGACTATAAATCACTATACAATGTGAAATCTGTCAATAAGAAAATATGCCTTGGTGATTTTAGAAGAAATACTTTCTTCGTAGTAGCCCCGGCACTGAGTCAATTGGAGCCTGGATCAGCTTGAATAATAAGAGAAAGCACGAGGAATGGCTGCGCGGCCATTTTCATCTTAATTTTGTATTTGAGGCCAAAATACCCAACCGACTGAATATTTAAATTATCTGTAATGATTTTAGAGGCAACTTTTGCAATTTTTTATAATTTGATTAACAGCGTGGCGAAATCTTATTTAAACTCAACCATTTTGAATTTACTCTGTAAATTTGTTTGTTGCGTTCCGGTTACGGTTCAAGATGGTGGCCGTTTTAATGGTTCATTAAAAAAATATTTTTTCAAATATGGAATTGTCGAGTTTATTAATTAGGTAAGCAGGTATTTTAGTACATACTTACTTATCTTCTGAGAAAATTTTGGTTTTGCTTTATTAAAAAAATAAGATAAAATTAGATACATACTTTTTGGGACTACTACTGTTCATATTAACTACCAGGTAATAAGAGATGATTGAAAATTTAATGTTTAACTTAATTTCATTTTAATTACTGCAAAAATGTTATTATGATTATATTATTGAAAATTTTCAGCTTTAGAAATTTAAGAATTATTATAATATCTCTTGATTTTTCACGGGACTACGCAGGAAAAAAAATATGGCATTCGGGCGTACACAAATAAACAATTTAGGTACCCTTTGAGTTGAGGTTAGCAGGTGAGTGCATTTTTTCTTACTTTGCCCGTCTCTACCACACCTAAAATCAAGTGTGATAATGTAAAGCGAATCCACCACAATATAAATACATACTAATATGATCTACATCTCAGCTTAGTTCGAAAACAGCTGCTGCTACAATCTGCTCTCGGTGAAAGTACCCTCCAGGCAGTAATAAACAAAATGGGGATTTCACGCGCATTACGACATTCAAGTACATAATATTGTTTTATATCCACACGAACTGCACGAGAACGTAGTAGATAAGTAAATATTACTGTGGATACAGAACTTTGATTGATTGATTTATTTTTATGACGGTTTAATATTAAAACTACTCCAAAATGTTATTGTTTCTTTTGTATACCCCAAATTAATGTAATTACAAATAAACCACTTAAGGCGATGCACTTACGTCGTGTAATATTTTAAATTGAGCCGCTATCAATAACGACCCTTACGTAGATGGCGATAAGGTTTAAATTCCCGCTTAACAAACATCCGCCTATTTTGATTTATGCAAGAAAAAAACATGGCCAAAAAGTGCCTTTTATTTTATTTTGTGTATGTTCAGGCATAAATATTTAATTTTTTTCCGATTAATAAAAAAAAAAATAATAAATAAATTAAATAATAAATTAATAAATTTTTATAAAAATAAATAACTTAATTTGCACACATTATACAATAAAATCATAATCGAAAATGGATTCGTAAGTAGGAGATTTTGAACTTTAAAGCAGTTTTCATAGGCCTATACATTATTTTTTCTGGGCTTATAAAAAGACTTATATAAAATACTCAATTATTTCAAAGGTCAAGATGTATTCTAATCGCAGTATTTAATTAAAGCATCTGAAACATTTCTAGGCGATCAAATTTTCAAACCAAAAACACATGATTTTGCATTACCTACTACGTATGGCATCGCCTTAAACGTTTTGTATTTGTAACTTCCAATGCGTTTAATACAGGCCGATTCTAATTAATATAACTTACTAAAACCGCCCGAATTGTATATTATTTAAAATCGTACATTATTTATAATATTTAAAATCATTAAAGAACATTTTGACAGCCCTGACCTGGTGCGTATGGATGATATGATACCCGACTCCATGCACCATTTAATGTAGTTGCTTCTCGCACTAATTTTATGTACAATTCTTGTTCTCAGATATTGCATCATGTGGGGAATGAAACTTGCTCTGTCGATATTTTAATTTTAAAAACATTGCTTCATTTAAAAAGCAAATATACATGCAGATATGAAATAATCCTTAACTGTGTTAGTTTGTTGTTATGTTATATGATTATTATAACCATTTTGTACATATACAATATAATTTTTTTATATAGAAGTCCAATCTGATTTCAAGAACGCCGTATAAACAGTTTACACGTGCAGATTTATTTTCGGTTACAGTTGGCAACTATTTAAAAATTCGTACAAATTCAAAAAAAAGTGGGTGTGTCAAGCCTACGCAAGACAGAAGTGAAACTTCTAGTTTCAGCTGATGCTTGGCGTGGCGCAGTTCGCTGGTGTCTGAGAGAGAGGAAAGAAGAGAAGAGAGAGAACGTTCGTGAGCGGCTCCCCCACCTCAACAAGGTTTCACTTCAAAAATGCCACAGCCGAGAATCGAACCTCGCTTAACTGATTGAAAGCCAACCACGCTGAGCACCAACTGTAAGCAAAGCCGCATAAATTGATTATATTATGTAGGTTCTGAAAATATGAGAGCTTGTTATGTTTTATAATGTTACCTACATCACACCCAAAATATAATATATTTTTAAAAATAATGTACAATGTACAGAAATAGAATCCCACACAAGATCGCGTAGTGCGCTCTAGCGAACGGATATTTTATCAGAGGGAGATAGTTTTAATTTTTTTTTCTGTAAATTATTACATATTATCAAAATAAATAAATTAATTAAATAAATGTAATACAATTATCATAATATACGGATTAGATAATAATTTTAATCCAACACAATAACGCAAAGCGCGCTCTAGCGGAGTAATGTTTTATCACAGTGAGATAAGTGTTTTTATTATTTTGCAATATTATTTTCTTTTAAAAAATGTTCTGACCTACTAAAAAATAAGATATTGAATGAAAAAGGCGTTAAAAACAAAAAAATAATGTGCGATGGCCGAGAATCGAACTCGGATCAACTGCTTGGAAGGCAACTATGCTGACCATTACACCACCAACGCCAGTTGTCGGGATGAGCTAAGAAGCATTTATATGTTACTTCAAAACTTTGACTAGATCAAATGAACTTTAATCGGTGGTGGGGGTACCCGCATTTTCGTTTCGGTCATGAGTCGGTTTTACTCCGGTCCTAGAAATTGCATGACGCGCGTAAAGAAGTTTCACTTCAAAAAGTCTCCCCAGTACCTAGTGTGTGCACGTAATATACTGTACTTTAGATTTAGATGCACGTAACTGTCGCGGCGCAACTGGAATTTGACTGGAATCATTCAGTTTTCGTTAAATTCATTTTTGATGCATCAGAAACGGTTACAAACAAAAGAAGAGTGAGGCAGGAATATGTTCTATTTAAATAACCTGACAATTTATCACCCATTCCACCAACAAGGAAATAGTTGCCATTTCAATAATTACAGAGTAATTAGCCGTCAGAGCGAATATTTCGCAATTTCTCAAATCTAAATCTACTCGACTCCAGATTCTAGGCGCCTTCGTGCGCCACCCGTATTTGGCGTTAGGGACAGCTTGGCCCCGATTACAAATGATCAATTATAATGGTGTCTGTTACTACACCATGAGCTGTGTGTTTATGATTTGTGCACACATTGCACGCGCGTGAAAATCGTGTCGTTAATTTAATAATATTGTCTATTAAAAAAACACGACCGTATTATTTCAATCAATCGATTTATTTATGATCGATGCTGCATAATTCCTTTGTCAAAATCCGTCTAACATGAGATAAAATAGAGCAAGCAAAAATTTTGTAATGAAAATACCCAAAATCTTCTTCTTCAAAATTTTCTGTTAAAAGCCCTATTCAAATCGATGTAAAATATTCGGCGCCGGAAGTTTTTGCGTGGAAATTGGCTCACGGCCGAGCTTCATTCAGACCGAGCGCTAGATAATATGTATATTTTTTAAATGTTCTCTTACAGTTGACATTTTGATTTAATTATTTTAAGAAAAAACACCTTTGCAAGATATGCTTTAAATTATTAAGATGAATTATTAGCTTGCTCATGGAAATACGGAATATGAATACGGATAAATAGTTTTGTCCGTATTAAAACTAAAAACTCGTCTTTCAAGAAAAGCATACAAATAGAATATTGGATTGAGTCACCGATACAATAGTAACATCAAATACTCTACAATATTAATAATACCTCCAACTTCTGCTGAGATTTCCTGTCATTCTGATGGCAGCATGCTACACAAGTGCCTCCTAGCGGCATGAGTGGTGTGCCTTGGTTTTCGTTCATACGTTTTACCGGATTTTATGTGAAATGTATTTTTATTTAAAGTTGTAGAAATCGAAAAAAATAGGTAAGGTATTTATTGTAATTAATTATTTATTATCAATTCAATACAATCCCCACAATTACAACTAACCTGCAAAGGTTTTTTGCATAGCGAAAAACGACATGGTGTGTTTTTGTTGTTTGTAATTATTATATGCGTAAACTGCACACACAGATCTACTTTTAAGGCATATCAACATTTTTTTTAAAAATCTATATTTATTTATTAATTAACGTCCTTTTTTGGGGCTTTTACGTATGAATATTAAGAAATATACATTATTTATTCTACATAACTGAATTGCTTCATTAACAACATTTTATATTTGTTTAAAGATAAATTGAAGATGTCCACTGACTTGGTATAATTTTTTCCCTCCATTATTATTCTGTACAAAGAGGAATACATATGGTAGTTAGTCCCAGAATTTCTGCACTGAAATAAATCTTGACTTCTAGTATTACGTTGTGGAATCCGGAAGCTTATCAAGTCTAGTTTAATTTTAATTAAATATGTTTCTTATCAATTTTAATTTAATTTCATATAAATTGATCGACATACAAATTAGAAAGCGCAAATCAATGCCACCATTTAGTAAATACATTTTAATTGCAGCCATCCAAAGAAATTTCAACGTCAATATGCCATACTAGCGCCTCTAGCGGCCAGCGTTGTTGATATTGCCAATATTTTACTGGAGTTGGAGGTATTATTATTGAATATTTGGAAACATCTAGAATAATTTGGATTATTCTGCCATCTTTCTGGTGTCAGCTTTCTTTCAAAATCTACATGGCGAATGTTTCATTGCACTTAAAGACTCCTCTTGTAAACGACGTTAAAAACACCTCACAAACCCACGCGAGTATGCTCCCAACCTACACACGAAATATGTATTATATTACTTGCCGTACCCCGCTACGCTTCTCTGTGACTTTGTCTGTGCAGACAGAGATACGACAGTGCGTGTTGCTTTTACGTCCAACAGATGGCGCTGTTTGAAAAAAAAAACATGATTTTACCTTTCACAGGTGACATTTATAAAATATAGGTATATAAAAACACAGGCGTTTTGAAATGTAACTTTGTGTCAAAATTTCAGAGCAATCGGTGAAGAACTTTGGGAGACTTAAAATTTTGAACAAACGAACATTTACATTTTTATTTATATAGCTATTATGCATAAAAGGTTTTATCAGAAAGCAGAAAAGGTATCATCAAATGATCTGGATTTTTCCGCCATTAAGTAACATTATTTCATGGCTTGGTCATGGTATTACAGCACAGGTGCTCCCCCTAAGAGGCAGTGGGAGGGGGGCGGGGGGGACACACAACCGCAGGTATTTTGATGAAGTGGGTAACTGAGAATTACAAAAAACAGAATTTCTTTTCATTACAAAACCTGTAGCATTTTTTTCAAATAACGATCTAAATATTTTGCACAGGTTTTTTCAGAATTCAAGTCATTTTCTGTAAATGACATTTTAATGGGCTACGAAACGTGTTCTTGAATGTCTAATGCAGTGGCTCTTAAACGGTGTTTCATAAGCTTGACAAAAGTATTCATAATATTATGTAAACGGGATGTTTTCTTGGTACGATACACTACTTATAGAAACAGTCATAACTAAAAGCAAAGAAGATAATATTATTAAGCACTGGTTAAACCTACTATACTCAAAGGTGACTTACGGCCTCCACGGTTGAGGGATAAAGCTCTCGACTAGCAAGCGGAAGGTTGCGGGTTCAAATCCTGGCGTGCGCATAGAAATTTTATTTTATTAATTTGTGTTATTTCACAATCTTTTAATTTAAATTAATATGTAGTATACTTGCAGCATGTTACGGAGTGGAGGATACTCTCAGTATCGCCCTGGTGTAAGACCCACCATTCAGAATTGAAACGTTTCTTGAAATTGCTTTAGCAGTGTTTGGTGACCAGATTTGAATGGCCAGGTACTCCCCCACTTTCCTCTTCCCTATCTCCTTCCCACCCTACAACATTTAGCCTCACAACATACCCCAATTGGGGATGCCATAGTCTCACTGGTTTCAGACGGTTTGGAGCAGTTGGGATCCTTGTGGGGTGTTCATATAAAAATGTCAACGTAACGAACGCAGAAATCTACGTGTTTATAGACGGCGTCGATTTAATTATTTTATGAAAATACACTTTGACGTTATTTTAAGATTACCTATTGTTTGCGTCGGTACCTACATACGCAATATAAATATGAACAAATAATTTTGTCCGTATTTATTTTTTGGGCCCGTACATATGCAATATAAATATGAACAAATAGTTTTGTCCGTATTTAATGTTTGGGCCCGTACATACGCAATATAAATATGAACAAATAGTTTTGTCCGTATAAAAACTCAATTGTTTCAAGAGAGGCATACAAATACAATATTGGATTGAATATTGAATCACCGAACGCGTAGATATAACTTTCGACAAGTATTATTGAAAGTATGAAGAGCAAGGTTCATTGGCAAAATATATGCTGCATTTGCTTTGTAGTTGCGCTGTAAAGGTATGTTAAAATGAATTAGGGGAAGACGTTCGATACAGTTGTATAAATCAGTTAATTCTATGTGTAACTCAGTTAATTCTATGTATAAATCAGTTAATTCTGTGTATAAATCAGTTAATTCTGTGTATAAATCAGTTAATGCTCACTTTGCTGCAAATATTGAAATGTACATTCAAAGTTTTTGTTGAATTTGCAGTTAAGATATTTTATAGATTTGTTTGCCACCGATTTACAGTTTAAATTGCTTAAAAGCATATCCCAGTGCACTTCTGACTAATGCGAAATATAACATAATGATTGCATGCGGGTTACTGAACACTAACTAGTACAGGGTGTTGGGGGGTAGAGTGCGCTAGTTTTGGGAAGTGATTCTACTAGATGATTGTAGAAGTAAAAAAGATGAATATTTTTTTAGAAATTCTGATGTTTATTTTCCTATGCAAACAATTTAACTTTTTTACCTAAAAACTGTATTGGAATTTTAAATGATTTTTTTAATCGTATTTTTAACTTCTAAAATCATGTAGAATTACCCCCCGAAGGTTACCCAGGAAACATCCTGTATGTAGTATAAAAACCAAGCATTTTATACTACTTACATATACTTGGTGATTGACTCTTTATTAAATCAAATTTTTTGTTAAAGATGGTTTACACTCTTTAAATATCACAACGAAATCTGTTCGACACATTTTAGCATTTCTGACCAAATGACTGGCTGTATCAATTGTTTGTTTTAGGAGCTCAAATCATGTCATGAAATCATCATCATCAATAGTGTTCCATGGCTTCTCAAAGATTAAGAACCACTGGTTTGATAACTGTCAGTGGTTGATTGGCACGAGCAACACAACATGGTAAAAATACGTTTCACGAAGCAGTTACTCTAAATAAAATATAAGTTACGTAGAAGCAGAAATTACAAATAACCGCATTAGGATTAAAGTCTAAATTAATTAATTAATCTTTTTATTGAGGTCAGAGGCAAAGAATTGCAGGTATGCAAAAGTTTTTTAGTGCTTTTAAATGATAATGTATCACACAATTTGGGAGGATGGGTTTGGGGACCGCAGCCCCAGGAACCATTCATTGGATAACCAGCACATCTGCCATAGGTCACCTAATCGCTACGTTTGGTGACTTGGCAGGGGTGCCCTTGTTCATGGGGTGTCCGGGTTAGCCCAGGTCTTGGCGGAGTGAACTGCGTGAACTGGGAGAGGCCGGTTGAGGAAAACCTTTTGACCTATCCAATCAGATTCTCTCGACCTATCGCCTTGCACAGCAGTGGAGGGGATGGATTCATACTTCCGCCACTCTCTGACTCACTGACCTCCACACCCACATCTCATAACTATTTCCTTTACAGAATTTCCTCCACTTCTTTTCATTAAAAATACCCTCCACACAGCATTCTCAAAGATGATATATGGCTTGAGGGAAAATCTGTATAGTTACAAATTGCACACCGGGTAGTTATTGGCGGTTGCTTACTTATAATCAATAATTTAACAGTGTAATTAAATTTAATGAAAGCACTAAATGAATTAATATCATAGACAGTTAAATATCGTAAGGTAATGCTTAATCCACAGTAATATTCATTATTAGATACATATTGCGTAATTAATTTACTAAATAAAAATAAAAATGTTATTATTTATTAAATAAAATAAAAATCATGTCATTTTTAGAGTAATATTTCTTGTTTATTAATCCAGTGCTGAATAAAGATTATATCCTTTCCCGTGCATAAACGGCTTTTCTACAACAGTTTAATATTTTTCAGCACTGGTTTTCTGGGAATCATTTTTTCTTACCACCAGTCATATACCTATAAGTCCTGCAGTACAGATAAGTGACATGAACAATATCAGATGCACATGAATAATCGTGTGTCGATAATGCGCCTTCCCAAAAGATGTGCACACATTGTCTCGACAACACTCACTACTTACATTTACTATTGTACGGTGGTTCTACTTTGCCAGTAACTTACTATTACGATTATACCCCAGTATCTATTTCAGTGTGGCATTATTGGGTTGGCAGGGACGTTTAAAGCTGGCTTACAGCCCATAATAACAATTCAAAGAATAATTATTAAAATTACCCTTAGGAAACCATACGACTTCCCAATTTTAGAGATATTTCGTGAATTTAATGTATCATATCACAAAATTATTTAATAGAAACGCCTTTTAGTAAATTTATAAAGAATATTTCATTAATAAAATTCACCCCTTACATAGCATAAACAATAGATTCAAAATAAAGGGCCTAATGGCCATACCAATGCTAAAAACGACCACGACTCGGTACCACTACTTGTATTTAGGTGTGAAATGGTACAATATATTATTGTTCCTAATGTAACCGAAAATTTAAAAAATGAATAATTCAAAAAGCAAAACTCTTTAAAATTGGATAATGATAAACTGTACCCTCAATATACGTACTCAATCTATATTATGTTGCATTTAAATTTATTTATTTTTAAACTTAGGACATTGTTATAATACTACTTCTCTAAATTTACGTTTATGAAATCACGTTTGTAGTTAATTTGAATATTGAATTATGTTAATTTGTATGTTGAATCGGACATCAGTAGGTGCGGGTTCAATTCCTGTCGGCGGCATTTATTTTTGCTCGGGAGATATTTTCAATTTGTATGTATATTTCAGGCGAATAATTAATATTTATAATAATTTACTTCTGAAGTTATTTAATAAGCCATTGAATATTTTTTACACATCGCCTTTTAAGCATTATTTTTATTTTGAATGTAAATACTCCTCCCTTACACGAGTTCCTGAAGCTCACCTTATGGAGTAGGGGAATAATCAGGGAAAAAAACGTTTTCAAGAATAATAAAATCAATAATTAAAAATTTTACATTATTTTGTAATAAATAAACAAAAATAAATATATTCTGCTAAATTTTTTCTATTATTCATAATAAAACTACTTTTATTACGTCCTCGTTTTGTGGCGCAAGCCGTAAGCTATATCACAGCAAACCATAAATGAACATAGTAATGTAGATATAAGAAAAACAACTTTCAAAAATGAATCGTGATACACAATTCGAAATGGTTGATAATATATACAAACCATTCAAATCCGTTCGAAACATTTTAAGTATTCGATTAAAGTTCATTTAAAAAAAAATCTGTTGTCCCTTTTATTGTTAGTAGTTCCAGACCTCCCGCCTAAAGCAGTATATATATACTAGCAGTATCTAGTATATATATATATTTTAATAAAAGTAGTACATATTCTACCATAAGTATTTTTCCCAGAATAACTAGGTATGCAAATAAATGATTTTTTTGATCGTCCCTATCGGCGCACGACTTGTTAAAAGGGTCACCATCTTTAATCGGAACCTGAAAGTAACAAAAAAATTGTCAAAAAAACTAAATGCAAAGCGCTCAAGTAGTCCGTGTTAAAAAGGACTTCGCTAGGTACGCTCAGTCAATTAGCAATCCAGCTTATAAAATCCATTTCCAAAATCGCCATTAGAAACTACAAATTACCATCACTATGCTAGGAAAGTGAAACTAAAGATGAATCAGCAAGAAATTGCTCAAACAACACAATACCCTAAAATAAAGTCGGAATCTTAACGACGTAAGTGAAGAAGGAGTGTGTACACAAATATACGACGTACGACCCCGGTGTATTGGACGGACCTATGGAAATTTTCCTCTAATAATAATAATAAAGTGGGAATCTTAATGCCGTACGTGAAGAAGGCGTTTAGAAAAGTATCCGGCGTTTTGGACTGACCTACGGTCGATTTTGGAAAAATTGATCTTTCCGAGGGTTTATTTTAATCAATTCTGATAAAAGAGTTACTAAAATCTCAGATGTTTCTTATTGAATCTCCCGGGAAGTTACTAATTCGTCGTCTAGAAAAATAAAATCTAATGCTTACCGCTAATCTTAAAGTTGAAGAGCGTTTTACAAAATTTTCTTGTTTTTATTGTTTTGATTAATCTTAAATATAAATAACTTATATCCGTGGTCATCGGTCTAAAAAGGGATAACTTAGTTGTGAATTCGTCGGAATTAATTAAAATGTGAGCCTCGAGCAAGCTCCCGTTAGAGTATTGTGTCGTCTTAATTTCAATATCGATCAATCAACAATATATTGGCATTGTTGACCAAGTTTCCAAACAAAGAACCTTTGCAATGGAGGTTAAGAATCATTAGGCAAACATCACTTTTCTCTTTCTCTTCAACGATAATAATAGTTTGGAACTTTACCGCTACAGATTAATATTATGTAAGACAAATCTGGTTTTGATCTAAATTTCCAGATCACATAAGTAACAAACTCCGTGATGTAAGTTTTTACCGAACGCTTCCAAGACGTAGTATCAGCCATTCGATTTTTAACACTTTATATTCAGATGCTTCTGCCAATTTCCAAAATAAAACTCGGGTTGCCAAGAGAGGTGAATATGTGACCCCACGCATTATATCATTTTAATTTCGTATTTATATTCTAGTTAATTTTATAAAAAAAACCTCTTCCTTCATCAACAACCGTGGCTTCCGGCCAATGGCTGATTTTGTGCTGGCTTACAACATTACCCCCTCACGCGAGGTTTTGTAATAGCTCGAGCGAGTGAGATGGCGCGCATCACCTACAAGGTGGTCACTGCGCATACAAAGGTGGAAAAAGTGTGCCATTGTTCCATCACGCAAGAAATCTGATTTGTGGCAAGGAATGATACATAACAAATCACTAAACAAGAACTAATACTAATATTTTCTAAATTCAAACCAACATCTTCATCTGGTAGTGATGAAATCACAATGAAAACATTAAAATTTATACAAGATGAAATTACCGAACCGATACTCTTTCTAATAAACAAATCTATTACGGAAAGCAGATTTCCATCACAACTCAAAATAGGGACTATTACACCAATCTTTAAATCAGGAAATCGTACAGATATCAATAACTACAGACCAATCAC
Source organism: Hesperophylax consimilis (assembly GCF_061612785.1). Taxonomy (NCBI): domain Eukaryota; kingdom Metazoa; phylum Arthropoda; class Insecta; order Trichoptera; family Limnephilidae; genus Hesperophylax; species Hesperophylax consimilis. Next base: position 3,190,923 of record NC_142841.1, on the reverse strand, counting down.
AATTCTGAACACATTATCTAAAATCTTAGAAATAACAGTTAAAACTCAACTCATCGATTACCTAGAATCAAATAAACTATTATCACCAAAACAATTTGGTTTCAGAAAAAATCTAGGAACATCCAACGCCATAGCTTTAGTAATTGAATATATTAAAAATTCTCTAGATTCACATAAAAAATGCATTGGAGTATTTCTCGACCTTTCTAAAGCCTTCGACACAATAAATCACCAACATCTTTTTGAAAAACTAGTTAACATAGGGATCACTGATAATGAACTGATATTCTTTAAAAGCTACATGGGAAATAGAAAGCAAACTGTGAAACTTAACAACATAACCAGTGAGTGTATTGATGTCAAATGCGGGGTGCCTCAAGGAAGTATTCTGGGTCCGATTCTGTTCCTAATTTACATTAATGATCTATGCCACATAGAATGTGACGGAGAAATCATAAGTTTTGCGGATGATACTGTTCTCCTTATAAATGGGAATAATTGGACAGAAACATTTAAGAAAGCAGAAGACACACTAAACAGGATTAAAAAATGGCTAGACTACTATTCACTTACACTAAATGCTAATAAAACCAAATTCATCACTTTCAAAATAAAAAATACAAAAAACTCTGAAGAAAACCATAACTTGAAAATTCATAGCCCGCATCACTTAAATGAGCATTGTAATTGTCCCTCATTAGAAAATGTTGACCATATAACGTATCTAGGTCTAAAAATAGATGGAAATTTAAAATGGACCAATCACATTAGCTATTTAGATAATAAAATTAAAAAACTTAGTTATTTTTTCAAAACTATCAGGAATGTGCTCATTAAAAAAGACTTAATCAAAATCTACATGGCTCTCTGCCAATCACTGTTAGAATACGGTATTATCGGATGGGGCAGTGCAAATAAAAACATACTAAATCCACTTATTAAATCTCAAAAAGCCATAATGAAAATTATACTGAAAGTTCCTGTAAGAACTAGCACTAACGAAATCTTCACCAATCTTAACATCATGTCTATTAAACAACTATATTCTAAAACTATACTCATTTACATTCATAAACACAAAACACGAGAAATAACAACAAACACGTACAATAGAAACACTAGATCTCATGATCAAAAACTTATCCAACAAATAATTACAAATACAACTTTTGGGCAAAAAAGCTTCTTATATCACAGTATTAAACTCTACAACAAAATACCACTCACACTCAAAAACCTCAACACTTTAACATTTAAATCTGAAATAAAAAGCTGGATACTTAACATAGGAAGATCTGAAATAGAAAATTTACTGAAATCAAACACAGACTAAAACAGAATCAACTGAACTATACCAAAAAACAGTACCTTACTTATTTTAAAATTACTTAAAAAATATATATATACTACATTATACTTTGTTGTAATATTAATTTCTTATAATTAAATTATAATATGTAAATGACATCCTCAGCACGGGAGATCCCAGTGAGGATATCATTATATCTATGTGTTAATAAGAAAAGAAGACAATAAATCATTATTATTATTATTATTATTATTATAACCTAAATATATATGTGATTTTATTAAGTACCTTAGTTTTTTGTGGTATATTTAGTTATATATAGGGATACAAAACATATTAAAACTATACGGTCTATGTTTTAAATGATACATGGAGGATAATGGTTTTCGAGATTTTGGGTAATTCTAGGTAGTTATAACAACTGAAGAGATAAAGTGTTTGAGGGAGGTAATTTTTCTGACTAATTTTCTTGAACTGGAAATCAATATCAATCACTTCTTGACTACAAGGAATAAATGAGGGTGACCTCTTAATTTTCAAAAAATTAAATCAAAAACAACAAAAAAATAAATTAAAAAATTAAAAACACTAAGTCTTAAAATAGGTTAGCCAAAACTTGAAAAAAAAAACAAGTAGGTAGTAGCCATCGTCACATCAAGCAAAATATCATTGAAATTTGTTGAGTTATTAAATAACATGAAAAGCACACATTGATACGGAGTCCATTAAATCAGGACCCCGACTACGTGAGTACTTTTAAAATGAAAAATGGAACGGGGCCACATAAAATTTTCAATAAAATAAATCTGTCAAAAAACAAAATGGCCATTTCATGACATTGTCGCAAGTGAATTTTTGCGAAACAACTGGGCCTAACAATTTAATTAGGAAACGAAAACAAAAGATTGTAAAAAAATCAAACGGTTCTAATTTGGTATTAAACGTCATATATATGTTATGTTATGAAAGCATTGATAAAAGTAAATTTAGTACCGCGAGCTTTTATCTCAAGTACGAACAACTATAGATACAATCTATTCGGAACTCTTTGATATTATTTATTAATTAAGATTGATGACAAATAACATTAGTAAATATCATAAAACGGAACGAAAAAACTTTCTCTCTCTCCCAAACAAAACAAAGTATTCTATTCAAATATTATATTCAAAGTATAATATATTCTATTGTTAAATTTTCAATGAAGGCTTCGGTGTTTTCTTATTTAATGTAAATTAAATTGCGTAAGTACTTGCTATCTATTTATTAATATTATTATTTTGTTTTGTAGAGGGAGGTTTAATTAATAGGTTGCCAATATCAATTCAATGATACGTAATTTATTGAGGTCCTTTATTGCGTGTTAAATTATCAACTTTTTTGTCGTGTAGACTACTTGCTTTGTTGTTCTAATATTCGATCTGTTGACTGGTATTTCATTGATATTTGCAGATGGGCAATGTTGCAGACCAATCGGAATATTAAAAATATTTGTATTATTTTTGTTAATACGTAAGGTTTCGTAATACGTAACACAAGGACTTTCCATAACGTTGCGTCAATGATATTGCGTTAACTGGTACTTATTGTGTAAACAGTATGTAAAATAATAGAAATAAATAAATAAATAGAATAAAAAATGGCTTTAGTCGTGTTTGGTGACCAGATCTGAATATCCAGATACTCCTCCACCTTCCTCTTACTCGTATCCTTTCCCACTACCTTCAGCCTCAACATACCCCAATTGGGGATGCCATAGTCCCACTTACTCCAGATGGTTGGGAGCAGTGGGGACTCTTGTGCGGTATTCAAACAAAACATTAATTTATAAATTCAGAATTGAAACGTTGCTTGAAATGGCTTTAGCCATGTTTTGTGATCAGATCCTCCTCTCCCCCATCCGCTTCCCCACCCCATTCAATTTAGCCTCACAACATACCACAAATTAGGGTTGCCATAACCCCAATGGATCTGGACGGTTGATATACGTCTTTTGTAAAGTAAAAACTTATTAACATAAATACTCTACAATAAGAAAAAATTAAAAAGACTTCCCTTTCGAAAGAAGTCAAAATCACAAAACTCTTTACTGTTGGGAGTAGTGAAGATCTTTCAAGAAATACCGACCAATATAATTTTTACATATTCACATACGAGTATATGTAAACACTGTACATAATGTATAATGTTTTAACTTAATAAATTACATAAAAATGTATATTAATTGCCCTACAATTGCTAATTTTCCCGTTTAAATACATTGTATTATTTTATCGGTTTAAAACTCTCGTAATGCTCGTAATTTGGAAAAGCCAAAAACATTAGAAAATATATTTCGACGCATCAATTTACTCCCAGTGGTTTTATAATTTGACTGCTTTCAAACGTATGAAAGGATGTAACTTTCTTACTTCGAACATTTTGGGCAGGAGATGATCCAAAAGGAACATCATTACGAAGCAGTATCTTCTGGTTCGGTCGCTTTTGTTATTGTTTTATGATACCATAAAAAATTAAATTTTCTAATATTTTACATAAAAATTTGGCTCCACTACCTACAATATTTTATTAGCTTATTATTTTACCTTCAACTTTAATATTTGATAAAAAGCGCAATAACGTTGAATAGCCAACAGTTTAATAAAATCGCAAATAAAATTCGCGTGATAAAATACGGTTCAAAATTTTCTCCTTCGAAATCATTAAATTTCTAATTGAGTAGTTTGTAAAAGGAACGTAGGTCAGAAGGAGGTTCTTAAAGACATATTATTTTCGCCAGCCTTCAAATTGTTTTTACAGCTTTTACCAAGAATTATTTCCAGTTTGTGCTCTATTTCCTTTAAGGCGGGAAAATATTGATTCAATAGCCGGAAATAACAGGATTCTCTTAAGAAATAAAATAATAGGCTTTCGAGGAATTTAGAATGGTGTTTACTTTGTAAGATTAAAGGGCCTATCCTTGGGAAGGGATTTTGGTACAGCGGGTACTCCTCACCTACCTTAGCTACCCCTATGAGCCTACGCCCTGGTAGGAAGCTATGTAGGTTAGGTAGGTACCCTTAATCGATCTTTCCCTTCAGCCGTGTTACTCGTAGGATGCTGCGTAATGGGCGGTTTTTACAATATGTGGAAAATGCTCCCTTTCAAAGGCATTTTACCTGATAATATTACTAACTTGACAAAATATTAGCAACAACAAAAAAAACATTTCTCTAAATCCATCTGATTTCAACCAACTTCTGGTTAGGTGTCACATCATTATATTAATGCCATCACTATTATTATTGTCGTCTATTGTAAAACGGTCTATGTATTGTCAGCCAGCAAGCTCGCATCTCTAAAATGTCTCCTGTACATCAAGTGTAAATGAACTAATTAAACAGTGAAAGTGTTTAATATAAAGACCCAAAGATCACATGAAACAAGGTATTGTTGAAAATAGACCATTCCACAGCACCTGATCGATATTTTGAAAAACATGTAATCAGATGATTGAAACTTGAAATATAAATCTGATTTTGATCAAAATGGCACTGCGCTTGCCTCGATTTACAAAAGCAGTCCAACATAAACGTTCACTTTTAACTCGTGAAAACGAGTTTAACATTATTTGGACTAGAGGCTTCATGATCGACCCACATCCCAACAACTGCCAGTTCGATACCCACCGTTAACGCAGAAACAACTCTTCCTTAAGTGCAAAAACTTTCGCCAACTCTCAAACAAAGCCGTAAAAAATTAAAAAAATTGTATTAATTAATGCAAAAATTACAATAGTTCACATTTCTCACTTTAACATAAAAAAATTATATATTATCACATGATAGATAACAACACATTTAATAGTCGTATTGTTTGTATTTAAAACCAGACTTTTTTCTTTCAAATTAGTTCAAAACGTAATAATTAATAGTAATTTCTCGCGTTTCGGCCGAAATCACAATGCGGCATTCCTGGGTTTTATTGATTGTGGCGGCCACCTTGGGACTGGAGGTCCTGGGTTTCCCCGACGGGGCCCCTGTGGATGCCTGCGTGAAGCCTAGACCCAACACCCCCTATCACGGCCAGGCCAAGCCGCAGAGTCCGGAAACCATCCCTTACCAGGTCGTTGCTTCTGATTCGAACTACCATCCGGGACAGAAGATAACAGGTAATGTTACAAATAAAAACATTATTGTTCATCAATTCCACGGTATAAATCAGATTTCCTTTAAACAGTAAATAATTCTGTGTTTTTGTTTTGTTCATATTTTTAGTCTGATGTTTTCTTCCTGTCTTGAATTGTGTGTGCCTAAGTCATTATCGTTATGTAGTCTATTTTCTAAGTAAATTGATTAAATTTTCTTGTTAAAAACATTATACTTAGATAAAATTAAAACGACTTAAAAATTCTTTTTTAAAACTCATTTTATATAATTCCTTGAGCATTTTCAGTATTGATTTATATTTTTTACAGTTCAAAATTCGTCTCATTGCTCTATTCTGGATTATTTCGAGTTTTTCCAACTACAGCTACCTTTTAGTCCTAAGATAGCGAATACCAAACGGTAGTCTATGTGTGCTGCGATAATTGGTTTATAAATTAATATCTCCAAATTTTTCCCAAGTTTTTTAAGGAAGGACATCTTCTCAGTCATTTTTTGGAAAAAAATGACTATTTATATATCTGTAAGTCTTGAATTATTCCCAAGTACTTAATCTTATTAACATTTTCCAAGCTTTCACTGTCCATTATTACTTGATGACGTTCATTGAACTTTCGTAACCGAGTTTACGAGATGTTCAGTGTAATGGGGCCGACAGACGTAGCTATAAAAGATCAAAAGATATTTGGCTTGGCGTATTTCGGCATATCGCTCGCCGTACATTTCCAATTGAAATGTATGGCGAGCGATATGCCGAAATACGCCAAGCCAAATAACTTTTGATCTTTTATAGCTACGTCTGTCGGCAGCTTAAGTTTGTTAATTTTTAAGGCATTTGGACACATATTTCCAAGTTTTCGCCGTCCATTATTACTTGATGGCGGTCATCGTACTCTGGTAACCTATGGTATTGTGTTTTCGGGATGTTGAGTATAAGTTAGATAATTTTCTGCCATTTGGACACATTGATTTTCTCAATTATACTCTCATCATTCTAACCCGTAACAGAAATAGATAATATTTACGATTTTCTATGGTTTATTGACGCGTACACCAATAAAAACTGAAAAAACGCTAAGACAAAATTTTATCTTTAAATTACTTAACAACTCAATTTCATTTCCTAATCATATCTGACTAGGCCTGGATTTTCTTAATAGTATACGTCCATATTATTATGTAATAACAAAATACGGCTTGAGTTGGTACCTACTCTTTGTAGGTAATAATTAATGAAGCAGATAAGTGTTTGAATGTTAATAATTTTTCCAAAAATATATGTAATTTCAATTTATTTACTTTTGTGAACGTCATTTTGACTAAAAACAATGTATCTATCTGGAATGCTGAGTGGAAATTTCGCTTGGTAACATAGAAATAATTGTACAATTGAGTAAAATTTTGAGTTAGCGACCTCTGTGTTTGAAGTCGACTTTTTTGTATGAGCCATTTATTTGATTTGTTTATTGAGAACCGATTTCGCAACTTTTGCTTTTTCAGGGCATTATACATAGTTAAAGGTTAATATTTTCAAATAAATTGGACGAACGGAAAAAGTAATTCAATGTAGAGCGAGACGGATATATTACGGTAGTATAAAAGCCCATGTATTAGTCTACCTCTCACTTACCAGCTGACAAATAGTAAACAAGCATCCGTAATCTCTTTACTCGGTTAACAATAAACTAAATAATCAATATCAATCAACCAACAACCGAGTATCATCGTATGAATAATCCCAGAACCTTATTATAATTGTGGGAAAGCCTACAAGCATAATATAACAAATTGTGTTTATTACATTTAATTATTATGAACCAATATATAAGCAAGATATTTTTCTTATGTCTACGTTGCATAATCTGTTAGAGTATCGGCATCTGGTTTCGGGCTAATTATTCATTGTGCTCCTTATAACAGATCGCTAACCACTTTACCCGCATGACATCGGCGGTTCTTGGTATCACCGCTAACTTTGGACAATGAATTTCACGTACTACTGTTATTAAACAGCGAAATGTTACCCGTATAATTTAATCAGTAAGATTCTAAGTTTCTAAAGCTCGGTTCAAGTTAAGAGATAGGTGTATTGTGAAATACGATACTTAAGGTACACTCGGTCAAGGGGTAAGGCTCTTGACTACCAATCTGGAGGTCGTGGGTTAAAATCTCGGAGTGCGCAAGTAAATTTTATTTGATTTATTTGTGTTACAAATGTACATCGCTCTGTTTGCCTGCTGTTATTTGTCAGAAAAACTTCGTAGCTTAGTTAATTAATTTGACAAATATTGATCATTCGTCTAATTTCTTTAGTATTAATGTAATTAAGTTTTGTTTTTTGTTTTCTTGGGTATTAAAGTAATAAACGGTGTATAATGGGTTCAAGCAGCAATGCAGTAAGGTTAAAACAGGCCCTCTGCAGAATGAAATCGGAAAGATTCCTGAAAAAAATTATTGTCCGACTGAAGAAAGACCATTAAGTGAATTCATTCCTACTTTATCCATATTATCGTATATCTATTTATTATTTTTGTTTTTAATTTACCATTTGAATAACGATATATGTACAATATTGTATTATTGTTTTTTATATTTTCTTATTAATGTTACAACCATAATACGGACATTTGCCTAGTAGGGGTATTAATAAAAAATAAAAAATAAAAAACTTTTGTTTATTAAAGTTCTCCGGTATTAAAGTAAAAATATTATTTCATCTAGTTATTAGGTATTAAAGTAATATACTTTTGTGTATTAAAGTTCTAAGATATTTAAGTAATATGCTTTTGTTTATTGAAGTTCTTAGGTATTAAAGTAATAAACTTTTGATTATTAAAGTTCTTTGGTAGAAAAGTAAAAAATGTTGTTTATTAATGTTCTTAGGTATTAAAGTAAAAACATTTTGTTTATTAAAGTTCTCAGGTATTAAAGTAATAAACTTTTGATATTAGAAATGTAAATGATATCGAAGGTTTAAATGCACGGCGCTTCAAGGCTTGCGAGTTCCTGAAGATAAATGGTTAAGATTAATAATAATATCTGAGCGACTTTTCCTTTTGACAAAACGAACGCAGTGTGATTCGTGATTCAGAAATTAATATCCGAAAAGGTTGAGTTAATTCAAGTCATAAACTAATCCGATATAATGCATTGACATAAGGTCGTGCGGTAATCGGGGAAATTTATATCACGACCTCTTTAGATCATGGTTTACGCGTTTGACTTTGAATCGGGAATGGATTATGATTCCTGTTACTGCGAAAAAAATACATTGACTTGGATATTTCAATTCCAAATTAATATTTAATAGATACATATGATTGTGGACACTCCAAAATACTTGAAAATCCCATGACTGTTGGATTCCTCAATCTTAACAAATGGGTGCAATCTTGGGCACAGGAGTCGGGTGGGAATACTGTCGTTGTCCTATCGGTATTTCAATTGAAGATTCATCATTCATCATTCAAGTCATTGATCCCTTCAGCACCATTGCGTAGTCGGGAAGAACGCCAAATGCACCCAACATGTGTACACGGTTAACATTTGTCAAATGAGAACGAGTCGTTTCTACGACTCGTTCTTGAGTTCAGCAGCTTGGCTGTGGAACGATTTGCCGACCTCTGCGTTTCTTCTCTCCTACAACAGATCACTACCTCCTCTCCCCAAATAGACTGCTAACATATGGTTAAACCGGGAATCGAACCTGGTTATTAAATTGGCTAAGCTCAGATAAAATGGTAGAGCAGGCGACTCGTGTACTATCAGGGGCGGGCAGCTTCTTTGGTCATCAGGCTCGTCCATCGGTTAGGAGGTCAAAGGGTAGGTTTATCACATAATAATAACACATGGGTAGTAAGGCACAAGGTATATTAAATGTCTCGAGAAATACAGGTTGACATAGATCTCCCTACTAACTCTCTCTACTAATTTATGACGACCGGATCAAGCGTGGATTCTACATGAATTTACGAGAATTGAACACAAGAAAAGGGGATAGGTTGAAAGCTTACGATTCGTCTTGAGGAGTGGTATGGGGCATCATGTTGAGCCAGACGTTCCCGCGCTCACAGGCGGCGGGACAGTTGAGGCAGAGATATGCACTCGGGGTTTTACACGGGAACGGGACTCCATTGAGTTAGCTCGAGCCGTAATAGTAAACATGATTGTAAGTCGATTAGCGAAATGCCTCTAGTTTGGAAACTGTTACGAGATCGCGTTCGTTATTGCGTAATTTATGCAAGTCATTGGCGGGTAGATCGTTTCCGCGAGCGACCATGCGGTCAAGGCCGAGGTCGGAGCTAGACTGTCGGAGCGCGGCGAGGCGATTAGCTTGTGGCCGCGGCGCTGCGTGTGGTCTGCTGCCGGTCACGTATTTTGACCATCTGGCGGCGTGTTCGACACACGCGGTGAGGGGAAGTTGGGGCAACCATGCCCTATTTAACAATAGGGAGACTGTATTACGTAACACATTCCCCCTCCGCCAGTAAAAGGCGACGTGGTAATGAAGCTTTAGGCGCTAAAAATCCTCTTCATCTTGTCGTGAGGTGAGTAGAGAGAGAAAAAAAAGTTGATTTACAAAAAAACAAATAAGAAAGAGTACATGGTTATGCAATGATGAAAAGACAACATACAAGGTTATGCAGTGATGAAAAGACAAACATACAAGGTTATGCAGTGATGAAAAGACAAACATACAAGGTTATGCAGTGATGAAAAGACAAACATACAAGGTTATGCAGTGATGAAAAGACAAACATACAAGGTTATGCAGTGATGAAAAGACAACAACCTGACTCTAAAATTTCATTGGTCTGTAAGCTAAGTTTGAAGAGCGTAGTGTTCGTTGAGTACCAAGTAGACGTAATTTCACTGAAGTTATTTAAGTTATACTTTCACTGTAACTTGACCCATTTGAGATTGCACTCAAGTATCACTAGGGCCATAGAAATTGAACTGTGCTTCTTGGTTGTGGTTGAGAGATGGTGATGCTGAGGGCCGGAAGTGTCCGGGTTCTGATGTTGTACCAGCGTGAATTCCATTATGCTGATGTGGTGGGGCAGTGGTTGTCAAGGTGAAATGAAGTTGGTAAAGACATGGAGTAATACCAGTAAGTTGATTGATGATTGATGCGTGTGATGGCTATTATGTTGAGTTTGCGCATCAGCAAGTGGTTGATTTGTACAATGGCCCGTAGTTGATTGTACGACGGCAAGTAGTTGATCTGTACAAATGGCAAGTAGTTGATTTGTACAAACGGTAGGTAGTTGATTGCACAATGGCAAGTGGTTGATTTGTACAACCGGCAGGTAGTTGATTGCACAATGGCAAGTGGTTGATTGCACAACGGCAAATAGTTGATTGCACAACGGCAAGTGGTTGGTTGCACAACGGCAAATGGTTGATTTGTACAAACGGCAGGTAGTTGATTGCAGGAACATAACTAACCTTGAGCTGGCATGCTCTGAGGTTGGTTCTTTTGAATGTGGTTTGAATGATGAGACAACTTGATTTGCTACTGCACGCACGACTCACACCTAATTTGGGTGCGGTCGGGTGTTTTTTGGTACGCAGAGATTGGAGAGAAGTGAGTGATGGAAGTGAAGGCGGTAAAGAAGTGAAGCTCAGCTTGCAGGTGATGAGGAGGGCTGCTGGTCTTCTTTTTAATCCGGGGACAGGTTATTATTATAGTCAAAATTCTTGAAGTTTACCTGCCTGGTAGACCAATGATGAAAAAACGTTTGGAGAGAAACAAATTGTGTTCAAGAGAAAAGACAAAAAGACAAAAAACGTTGTTGGTTAGAGAGGAGAGAGTAGAGAGAGATCTATTATGCTGACTATACCATGAGTATCCCGAGATTGGGGAGACAAAAAAACTATCACGACTGGCGTGAGGTTACCTATTTGATTTACAAGGTACAGGTAGGTGGTTGTGCCGTAGTAACACCAAGTTTCTGAAAGAAGTTGGCCTTCCATGGCCGGTGTTAGCGCTTGAGCGATAACAACTTACGACTTTCAAAATTACAAGAAATGTGTTGATTACCTAGGAATGGGGTGAAGAGGAAGTTTTTGAAGCAGATTTCATGGATAAAGATTGTCTTAAAGACAGACGATACGCTATGTGCGTAGGGTACACCTTCCAGATTCATGAAATTAACCTCAAGAATAATGAGGGATGAGGAAAAAATGGCGTTGAGCGAGAAGGTCTGCTGGTGATGGAGCTGATTCTCCGTTCGATCTTTTTCAGAGAACGAAATGTGGTCAACCAGCAGATTTCTTAGCTCTTTACAAATATACATGAGTTTGATGGAGGGGTGAAGGATGGAGGGTTTGAGCAGCGAAAATTGATAGTGACTGAGCTAATTCTCAATTCGATCTCCATGTGAGGACGAAATATATCAACCAGCAAATTTCCTAACTCTTTACACATATACATGAATTTGATGAAAAGGTGAAGGAGAATACACAGTAATAACAATCTAATCTTTCACGTGTATTTGGTGAAAGATTAGGGGTCGTTTTTAATCTTCTACAGTTTGTGAGAACATGACAGACCCTTGCTCAAGCTTCACAAACCTGGGAGTTTTTCTTATTCGTCTCCCAGACAACGAGTTAGGTGGTTTTGTGTCACTGTCTCAATTAACTCCCACGACACGATACCTCATAACCAACAGTGAAGCTGATGGCTAGTCCATGGTCAATGGATAGTGGATGGTTCTTGGGTCCGCTTGACAAGAAGTCCACAGGTATCAGTTAGCGTAAAAAAATTGCTGAATGCACAGCTTCATGTTTGTTTGAAGAGAACAAAAAATTCTCACTACAGTGAAGGACATTTCCCTCAGTGTCATGAGTAATACAAAAGGGTCCCAATTAAAGGCGACAAGTCAGGGTAAAATGATCTACGTCTGGTAGAACAAGTACATAGTGTCAACTTATTTAAAGAAAACAACAACAAGATATTGTATCGTTCGCACGAATCATGGTAAATATTATAACGTTTCCACGTCTCATGTAGAAATTGAACGAATTACGAAAGAACCCTAGTATTGAAAGGACGGTACAACATAGATATTTATAACCATTTATGGAACAAATTATCTCTTTGGCCACAGTGTATGTGAGCCAGTAAAAAAGTAATTATAACGAACTTCTCGTATCACGGTAGATATTATAACATTCTCATGTATAGTGTTAGATTTTATAACGATCCCTCGTCTCATGGTGGATATTATAACATTCTCATGTATCATGAAAATAACATATCAACGTTCAATAATAAAAAAGTACCATTTCAATACCGGAAAAAAGATACATACACAATGTCAAAAACAATCAAGTAGTGGCTATTGGTATTATCAAAAAGACGATGGCATAACCTTTGGTTGGGTTTATGCTTTAGTTGGCAATAATACAAGACATATGCCTAAAGATGTCTTACACAAGACACACGGTATAGCAGAAGAGACCTATTTGGTTTTACTAACTCTTTGCTTACAAAAAGGTTTGTAGTGGTTTATTTAAGACCTTTTAGGGTTTTACTTACTTAAAATGACCAAACACAAAACGGGGAAGACACTTGGTGTTGCCAAAATTGCCACAAACACGAATGTTGTGAACTTTATGATACAAATTGATACAAGTGGCACCTAGAGACACAGGATGACTTAATATAAGTGACCTGGCTCGGTGTATTTGACAAGGCAAATTAATGTCATTTAAGTCAAAATATAGTACATAATATAACAAATTGGGGTCAGAAAGTTGAGATCTTAAGACTTTACATACTCAATGTGACCGAAAGGTGTTATTGTTATTGATGAGGAGGACAAAACGGCGTTTGTTCTCCTTTACAACAACCTTTTTCAGAATTGACGTGTCAATATCAAATTCTGAAAAAACAACAAATTAGAGCAAATGGGAATATTGAGCGCCATTCAATTTTTTAGACAAAACTGAAAAAACTTTAAAAAAGGTAATTGTAACTTTTATTGTTACACCTTTGTAAACATGAATCAAATGACGATACCAAACTGGAATTTACACACGCATTATGATTACAAGTTACAGGGGTAGAAAATTCACCTCAATTGGGTGTATGTTGCAAAGGGTCATTGTTATAAGTACGATGGAACCCATTGGAACAAATGTGACGAACAAATGTGAAAGAACAATGTGAAAAACAATGTGAATAACAGAGAACATGAGAGAGTTAAAAAAACATTTACATACAATGTTGTACGTGACTTTTGTGGTAGTTATGACAAAAAATAGTTATGTATTTAGTGTCGTAAGTGTCAGAATGGTGACGACTGACAACTGATGTCCAGGGTCATGACTCCGGGAGCATCAATCGTTTTGGAGGTGGAAAAAGTCTCTTGACTGGAATGATCAGTTCCAGAGAAGAATATGTACAAAATATGAGTACAATTTATATACATTACACGGTGAGGTGTGACAAAGAAACAAAAATAACAAAAGGTTTATACAAAAGAGCATAGTAGTACATGTATGGGTGAGAAATGATTAAAAGCCACAGTTGACACTTCTGTGTTTTTAGAAAAAATGAGAAGGTTACCTTGCAGAGGTCGAAATGCGAGTTTTTATATGAAACTAACGCGATAAGACATGCTGTTTGTCTGCACGAGGGCCAAATCTCGTGGGACAAAGGTAGAGCCAAAAGTTTGTTAGCTATGTGTGTGTGACCTAGTGAAGGTGATGTCCAATGTGTCCACGCTTCCTAGTTTGACAATATCTTTCACGTGGTAGTTACCGATGTGTTTACCAGAGGCGTCCGATAGGGTATACACTACATCTGAGATTTTTCTCAGCACTTTTGCTTTAACAAAGCGAGGAGCCAGTTTTGCAGAGAAGTACAAAGCACCTTGTGAGAGTGTGTTGTTGCGTCTCCAAACTGTGTCGTTTTCCTTAAAGGTAACATGTTTCCTGCGTAGATTGTATCTGTTTGCACTTTTTTTGTGGGCAAGTATCAACGCATCTGTGACTTCGCTGTAAATAGCGGAAAGTTCTTCAAGACGGTGAGCGTAGTTCTCTGATGGGTTATCAGTAGAAAGGGAAGATGATGGGAGGCTAGCGTCCCAATGCAAGGATCCATGTACAATTTGTTCCATACCATGTTTCAGGAAGAAAGGGGTGTATCCAGTAGTGAGGTTCACCGTATTGTTTAGTGCAGCTTGAATTTTTTCCAGATTTTTGCACCATGTTCGTTGATCTTTGTCAACCAGGATTGCCAGAGCCGTGTTGATGGTCTGGTTGTAACGCTCTACTGTATTATTTTGAGGCGTGTAAAGTGTATTATAGAAAATATCCTTTATGCCGTATTTGGCCAGAAATTCCTTGAATTCCAGAGCTATGAATTGTTTTCCGTTGTCGCAAATGATGGTGCGCGGAGTGCCGTAGGGGATAAAAATGTTTTTTTCTAACAAGTTTATGATTGCAGATGCTGTGGCTCTTTTTAATGGGAAGATCCAACAGAACTTGGTGAATATATCCACTATGCTAAGTATATGCATGTTTCCGGCGTAGCTTCTGGGGAAGGGGCCGATGAGATCCATAGAGAGTGATTGTAGTGGCCTGTCCGCTCGTTTGGGGTTATTCATGAGACCAGATGGGGGTGCAGTACTATGTTTGTATGCTTTGCAAATGTCGCATTTAGAGATATAGTTGCGAACTTGTTTAAACAGGCCTGGCCAGTAATACCTTAAGGCTATTTTCTTATAGGTTTTGAAAGTTCCTGGGTGTATGGATCCGGGGCCGCTGTGATTGTCGATGATAATTTTTTGTGTGTCCTCTGAGGGAATGACTAGCTTCCAAGCATAGTCTTCGAGTATAGACAGTGGTGGTTTGCAGTTACGATATAACCGACCTTCCTTTATAATAAAGTTGGGAAATTTTTGCGGGTTGTTCCTGCATTCCTCGTAGGTTTTTAAATACCAAGTGTCTTTGGTGGTAGGAGTTGGTGTTGCTTCTTCGGAGGTCAGAGTGGCGAGTTCTATTCTTGAGAGGGCGTCTGGGACAATATTGTCTGCGCCTTTACGATGGATGACATCAAAGGTGTATTGAGATAGGCGAGACGACCAGCGGGCCAATCTGCCAGAAGGGTTGCTTAATGAAATCAACCATTTTAGGCTGCTGTGATCGGTGATGACTGAGAACTTACTGCCTTCGATATAGCCGCGGAAATGGTGGATAGAGTCCATGACTGCGAGAAGTTCTTTTTCCGTTATCCCATAGTTTTTTTCGTGTTTATTTAGACTACGAGAGAAGTATGCCACTGGGTGTTCGCCGTCGGGGAATTCTTGTGTTAGGACTCCGCCGATTCCAACATTGGAGGCGTCTGTATGAAAGGTGAAAGGCAGATTGAAATCTGGACAGTTTAGTACTGGTGCAGATTGCAGTGCTGTTTTTAGAGAGGTGAAAGCCTTTTCAGTTTCAGTAGACCAAGCGAAGTTACTGACACCTTTTCGGGTACCGGTAATTTTATTAAGAGGGGCAGCTATTGTGGAGAAATCCCTTATGAATCTTCTGTAGTATCCGGCGAGACCAAGGAAACCTTTAACTTCTTTAGCGTTCTTTGGCCTGGGAAAGTTTGTCATGGTTTCGACTTTGGCAGGGTCGGTCCTTAGACCTTTTTCGTCTATTACAAAGCCGAGGTAGCGTAGGCGTGATTTGCAAAATTCGGATTTCTTAAGGTTGATTGTTAATCCGGCAAACTTGAGTTGTTGGAATACTTTTTCTAGGGTGGTGATGTGTTTTTCAAACGTGTCGCTGATGATTATTAGGTCGTCCAGGTAGCAGAACAAATTATTGTCGGATTCGGGGCCGAACAGTCTGTCCATCAATCTTTGTAGCTCAGCAGGGCTGTTTTTTAAACCGAAGGGGAGTCTCTTAAAGTGGAACATTCCTCTGCCGGGCACTACAAATGCTGTTTTTTCACATGAAACATCATCCAGAGGTATCTGCCAGAATGCTTTGGACAGATCTATTGAAGAGATGAATTTTGCGTTGCGTAGTTTGTCCAGGATTGCGTGTACAAGAGGAAGTGGGTACGCGTCCGCCTCAGTGCAGGCATTAAGTCTTCTACTGTCGAGGCAGAATCGGGCGGAACCGTCTTTTTTGGATACCAGAAGTGTGGGGTTGGTCCAGGCGCTTCTGCTGGGAACCACGATGCCCATATTTAGCATGTCGTCCAGTTCTTTTTCTAACAGTTTTAGTTTCTGGGGAGCCAAATTGTAGTATCTTTGTTTGATAGGAGGTCCATTTGTCTTGATGTGATGTTTGACTAAATTTGTCAAACCAAGTCCACACTTTTCGAACGAGATTGATTCAAATTTCTTGATCATGTCTTCCAGTTGTTCGGCCTGCGGTGGGTGAAGGTTCTCGTACGGAATTATTGTACGGATTTCGTTGATTGAGGTGGTGGGTGTGGTGTTGTTGCAAGGGTTGAAAACCTGAGGTGCAATGTTGAATGCTTTCCAAAAATCCACTCCAAGAATAAATTTCTGGGTGATGGTTGGTACGATTAGGAAATTTATTGGAAATGATTTGCTTCCACACTTGACAGGTAGGACAATAGCTCCTGTGACTTTTTGAGTGTTGTTGTCTGTGGTGGTGACGAAAGCGGGGTGTTTGTTGATTGTGAATCCGTTGTTGACAAAGGGAATGTGGGCGTTACCGCCGAGGCAGCTAACTGAAGCTCCACTATCCAGTAGTCCAGAGAAGACGACGTCATTAACAGAAAAATGCGCGTATGGGCGACCATCTTTAGCTTGAGTGCAGCTCACCGTAGAAAGTTGTAAGGCCTCTTTGAAATATGCAACGTGTTTCAACCACTCGGTCCATTCAGTAGGCCTGGATATTGAATGGATTTGCGAGGGGTTGGATCTTAGTTTTTTGGAGTTCTCTTGGACCAATTCGGCGGAGGTTTGGAGAAATCTGTAGGTGGTCTTGCAATTAAGTTGTTGGAAGGATGTATTCTTTCAAGATTGTTTCTTGATCTCTTGAAAATTTCTCTCAAGTTGTCCTGTTGAGGAGAATGGTCACGGGGGCGCTTTTGATGGCCTCTGTTGTCTTGGGTATACGAAAGTTTTGCTTTTTTGTAGCAAGTTGATTGTGAATGTCCGGTTCTTTTGCAAAAGGTGCAAAACTTCTTCTCGTTAAACTCTGGTTTGATTTGATTGGTTGACCGAGAGGCGAGGCTTGGTAGAAGGGGCTCGTTAGAAGGCTTGGTGTTTCTTCTTTTATCTTGGTAGTTTTCCAATAGTAGACAGACATCTTTGAGTTGTTCTACTGAAGATATTTTTTGAGAGGTTATTATGTTCTCGTATCTTGCTAGGAGGCCATCAGTCAAGATAGGAACTAGCTCTGTTTCAGGGACTGGAGTTGTCAGTTTGATGTTTAGAAGATCTGCTCTCTGGGCGTATTGTGCTACCGTTTCGTTGGAGAATTGTTTGATGGAAAACAGAGTAGACTTAATCCTATGCTGTGTTTCTTTTGGTGCGAAACTTTTCAGGAGAGCAGCTTTGAGTTCGGGCCAGGAGTTTACTTTTTTCTTGTGGATTCTATGCCAGGAGAGTAGCTCGTGCGAGATGAGATCTATGAAGTTACGGTGTAGTATCTCAGTAGGAATGTTGCGTATCGCGGCTGTTTCTTCAATTCGGTCGATGAAATCTTCTACGTTAGTATTACCGTTGTACTTAATTTTCCATCCAGTTAGGTCGAAGGGTTTTGTAGTTTCCTTGATGGGTATAACTGGTGGTTTAATTTCTGTGCAAGCAGGTATGTTTGTGTCGGAGATTGTTATACTGCCGGGTTGAAATTGCAGTCTCCTAATATATTTCCTGTTGTAGAATGTTGCGTACTTAATCAGGACGTTTTTGGTTTTGTTGAAAGGAGAAATATTCCTGTCTTTTAATTCCTTTTCTAAGCTTTGAGTACTTTGAGAGCAGATGTTGGCTATTATGCCTAAGGTGTTGTTTTGAGGATTCATTTTGTGGAAGTTGATTTAGACTTTGTGAGAAGAAAAAGAATTGTCTGAGTGTGTGGCTGGTTGTTTTTCAAAAAAAATACCAGGGGTTTGCTTGTGGTGGTAGGTGAAGAATTTTGTGAAATTTTCCAAAGTCCCAGTATGGAAAAAAAATGACCAGCGGTTTCCTTGTGTTTTTGATGAAAAAGTCCCTGAGATGTGCGTTTTTGAAAAATTTCCGAAAAATTTTCAAAGTTCCAATTATGGAAAAAAAATGGTCAGCGGTTTCCTTGTGTTTTTGATGGAAAAGTCCCTGAGATTGTGCGTTTTTGAAAAAATTTCCGAAAAATTTTCAAAGTTTCAAGATGAGTGAAGAAAATTTTTGAAAAAAATTTCCAAGTCTTTGATTTGTGAAAACAAAACGGCCAGGGGTTTCCTTGCAATTTTAGTGGAAAAGTCCCTGAGATTGTGCGTTTTGAAAAAAATTTCCGAAAAAAATTCAAAGTCCTAGTGAAGAAAATTTTTGAAAAAAATTTCTTCCGAAAAAAAACAAAAATTCAAAGTGCAGATTTCGAGAGAGTATTGTTTGTTTTTTCAACAATTATTGGAGGGTTTGTTTGTGATTCGTGACAAATTGTCTGAATTTAAGCAGAACCAGTGTTTGGTTATTTACTCGTAAAATTCCCTTTCCCTTGGACAATCGACAGGCCATTGCGGAGAAGCGCCGAGAGTCCGGGTTTACGTCAATCGCGAATCTCAATTATATGTAAAGGGTAAGTCGGCTTTCAAGACTTTTCTTTCAAAAAGGATACTCTACCCACCTTTATTACATATAAAGCGGAATTATCAAATGACAGAAGGGCGTTAGTTTTCCTTGTCTATGTATTTTGCAGAACGATGCTGGCTTATGGCTCCACTAACAAGGAATTTATTTTGTATCATGAACAAGATTTGAAACTGTTGAATTGTATTTTTATTGTGGCTCATTCTCTCTAATAGTTGCACTTGGAAAGTAAACCATTGCGGTTTTGGATCACTATGTGATGTTTGAGATGTCCGAAAAGAAGTAAACGTCGATTGCGCACTTTGTGATAGAATACCGGTACTTAAAATTTGTCGAGTGACGATTCGTAAAACTTGTAATTTAACACCGAATGGCTTTAATGTGACACAGTTGTTTTAGATTTGACGCTATGGTTTGTAGAACAGCTATGATTTATTGGAAGAAAACATTGTTATTCAAAGGTTAATACAAAACAAGGCATGAAAACAGAGTGAAGGAGTACAAGATTATTTCCAATTTGACCTCCCGATGGACGATTAATTACCAAAAAAAAAAAAAAAACCCACGTTGCGCCAGTGCTAACATATGGTTAAACCGGGAATCGAACCTGGTTATTAAATTGGCTAAGCTCAGATAAAATGGTAGAGCAGGCGACTCGTGTACTATCAGGGGCGGGCAGCTTCTTTGGTCATCAGGCTCGTCCATCGGTTAGGAGGTCAAAGGGTAGGTTTATCACATAATAATAACACATGGGTAGTAAGGCACAAGGTATATTAAATGTCTCGAGAAATACAGGTTGACATAGATCTCCCTACTAACTCTCTCTACTAATTTATGACGACCGGATCAAGCGTGGATTCTACATGAATTTACGAGAATTGAACACAAGAAAAGGGGATAGGTTGAAAGCTTACGATTCGTCTTGAGGAGTGGTATGGGGCATCATGTTGAGCCAGACGTTCCCGCGCTCACAGGCGGCGGGACAGTTGAGGCAGAGATATACACTCGGGGTTTTACACGGGAACGGGACTCCATTGAGTTAGCTCGAGCCGTAATAGTAAACATGATTGTAAGTCGATTAGCGAAATGCCTCTAGTTTGGAAACTGTTACGAGATCGCGTTCGTTATTGCGTAATTTATGCAAGTCATTGGCGGGTAGATCGTTTCCGCGAGCGACCATGCGGTCAAGGCCGAGGTCGGAGCTAGACTGTCGGAGCGCGGCGAGGCGATTAGCTTGTGGCCGCGGCGCTGCGTGTGGTCTGCTGCCGGTCACGTATTTTGACCATCTGGCGGCGTGTTCGACACACGCGGTGAGGGGAAGTTGGGGCAACCATGCCCTATTTAACAATAGGGAGACTGTATTACGTAACAAGACCTTCCACACAGCATCCCCAAATATATGCCTATGCCCTGTGTGGAGTTGTTATTTTCTGTCCCCTATTGATTTTCAAAAGTAGTATGTTCGTTTGATAGGGTGGGTACCCAAAATGTTCATTTTTAGAAATTTAAAACTACCAGCTCCTTTCATGAATAACCAACATGTCTGTGACTGTATTTTTTCAATACTTCGTGGGACTCGTAGCGGCTGCATTGTTATGAAACTGGAGCGATAGAATCTCGAATAAAATCTCCACTGAAAAGGAATATCATCCAATTTTTCAGTATTGGTTTCGTTAGAGATATGGCGTATTCGCTTCCTCTTACAAGTACTGTACGAATATAAGCGCCAAAACAAGGTTTAGATGATTTTATTTCTCGAAATAAACATTTTAAAATGTTTCCACTTGGAATTTCACCGAGTGTATTGGATGTTGGATTCTGTACAATATAAATAGTGATTGCTAAAGCGTAAAATATTTCCGAAATAAACTGAAAGAAATGCTTTTTTCTCTATGGCAACAAAATTTAAGTACATCCTTTGCTCGCTGAATACATTTTGTACTCGTAACGTTTGCATTGTTCCATTTTTTTGTCAAATGATTACACGAAATAAAAAAGGCACTAAGTCCCAAAAGATAAATAAAAATGAAATATTCAGAAATGTCCCAGTTGCCAAAATAAATTATTGCAACATTTACGCACGCCGAAAGATGGCTCTGTGCGCAAGTGCTATTGTGTTTTTATTAAAAATAGGGTCTAAATACCATCAATTTCAACTGTTATTTTATGTAAATGGCTGAAAACGAAGGAGCGGCATTTTGCTCAGTTTATAAAATATGTCGTTAAAATGGTGAAATATTTTAAGATGATAAAAAGAAAATAATAAACAGGTGTTTGCAAGAAATATTATAGGTTTCTTCATTAAATCCTTTATATCTCAGGTTCAGTTTTTTGGCACTAGGTGCCTATTTTTATTTATTTTTATTCAAATTAGAGTATAGTTTTACAGAATTTACACAAGGCTTACATGAGTAAACAAAAAATCGTCAATTATTTGTGGGTTATACCTGCACATAATTTAATAGATTATTTTAAAAATTATATTCACGTCGGTATAAATTGCAAATTAATACAGGACGTAGCAGCAGATACGTATCCAAAGGATTTTAGATAGTGACTCGTGAACTTATTTGAAGTAAAAATGTAGAACTCATTTTGATTTCCGATGATATTTTTTTTAAATTAAAAACAACAACAAAAATATTTTATATCACACGTCACCACTGATCACATTGCCACACGTCGCAATGGATCACGATGTACGCGCTCTGTCTTGTGTGTACGATGCCGCAGGAACGAGACGGAGTGCGTATCACGTGACCCGCTAGGCTATACCCAGTGGCGACGTGTGATGGAAAAAAATTGTCATCGGATAGTAAAATGACATCTACATTTATACTGCGAATATGCTCAGGAATCTCCGGTAAAAATCCTTCAGGCACGTGCTAGTACGCCCAGTATGTATTCTAATTTAAAAAGTAATTTTTGCATATTTTTTCCTGTCAACTATGCCTGGGACATTGGGTGATACTAAAAATCCATGATTTTTTAAGCGATTTTAACCCTTATGTATAGAGGAAATGATGAACGACCAAAGCAAGGTCACCGACATCCCACAGTCAACAGGTTCATGACCCCAGAAAATACAGTTACATTTTCCTTACATTAAAAACAAAATAAGTGTTTTGTTTTAAAATATCATTGACATATTTTTCGTTAAAAAATCTTGAATGAAATGAAATGACGAAGATGTATATGTTTTCGATAGAATATTATAGAAATAGATGGATTAAATATAATGAATACAAAGAAAACTTTGCTTTTGGCTAACTACATTCTTCAAAACGAGGCTCAATTTGTATTCTTTTTTAAAATCTCAGCCTCAATAGACCTATAGAAAGATCGTTATAAAGAAATACTTGTAAGATTTCTCTCGCACACAAAGGGAAACATTTTTTAGGATTCCTATTGTTAATAGTTATTATCATAAAATTGGGATAAAAAATGCTGACAGTATTTTGTAATTATAAGTATTGTTAATCTGGCTTTCATTCCCCCCATAGCAGTTTACCAGTTAAACAGGGTGTCCGGGGGTAAAGTGCGCTAACTTAGGGAGGTGATTCTACATTATGGTAGAATTTAAAAAAAAACTTTTTCGATATTTCTATGTTTATTTTCCATACAAAAATATTTTTTTAAATATGAGAAATATCCAAGTTATTTTTTGGTCCCACTAATTGCTCTTATTTTATTCCCATAATTCAACACTCCTTTCTCGTATGTACGCTGTATGTACGCTGTACGTACGCTCTATTTACGCTATATGTACTCTGTGTGTGTGCTGTATGTACGCTATATGTACGCTGTATGTACGCTGTATGTACGCTGTATGTACGCTGTATGTACGCTGTATGTACGCTGTATGTACGCTGTATGTCCAAAATCATCCCAGAAAAACATTTCTTAATCTTGTTCACAATACATACTTTCATCGACTGTATATTATTGTATTATTCCTGTTTGGCCTCAGAGATCTTATTTTTGCTGCGTTCAGTCTAATTTCGTTCTTCTTATACCAGTTCCAAGTGTCTATACTACTATGAATCAGGTTTGGTATCAGAAATCTATCTTGGACTGTCATATGAACGAAAAAATCTGAAATCTTTTCAACGATGTAAGTCCTTCCTTACCAACACGATCTACCTACTGAATATGTGTACATATTGCAAAAACGTTAAGCTTTCTCTCTTACTGGTTTACTGTCAGGAATTACTTTTTATTATTGTGGTTCAACAACAATCTGGTCACTGTGTTAATTCTTATCTAATACCAATAGTAATGAAACATACTAAATGTACAACAAGTATATGACAAAAATTTACTATTAAAACATTAAAAAATATGGAATTCTATACTAGCACGCTAGATCGAATAAAAATGGCATAAAAAACATTCGAAGAAAACGACATTTGAACAACAAAAAAATTCGATTTATTTTACAACAAAACTCCACAACATCCTTCTCCTAGGTATAAATCAAAGTTTAATGAGTACAAATCAAGAATAAAAATCTAGCTGAAAGAGGTCACAGAAAAAACAACAAAAAAACATTGAAAACGACACATAAGACCAATAACATAGAATTAAATAACTTTTGTCCGCCTTAGCACAGGATCTACTAAGGAGGACTAAAAAATACAATTACTTTACATAAATTTTCCATCATATTTTGTATGTACAATGTTTCAAATAGAAAAAAAAGTTAAATATCATTCCTTATATATATTCCTGCGAATTCAAAGGCTCATTACTCAGCAAAATTTCGGGACCAAAAATTTGTTGCGTTAATGTGGAAATTCCGTCAAACACACGTCACGAAAAAAAGTCAAATGGAAAGGAACCTCCAGTAATAAAAATAAGTTGGAAATTAATACTCTCGACCTTTTGTCCTTAGAATTTATAAATATTTTTAATTTAGCCTTCAAGATAGAGATAGGATAGTTCACTTCCTAATACAACAACCTTTAAACTCGAAATAAAGGCGCATACAAATAACAATATTGTGTCGTAGCGGCTTGTTCTCGCCCGAGGGTGCTTCAAGCAACATCCCCGGAGAATATGATGTTACTCGCGCTAAAGTTATTTTTATTTTGGTTCTAAATGTCACGTGTGTCAGAGGTTAGCCATATTATGTGCCATTTGCCAAATTGCATATTCCTCACGTCTAGCACACAGTTATTAATTTTCCTTAGGAATAACGTTCGCAAATAGAGTTCGATTTTAGCAGAATTTTATTATGAGAGCAAAAAATTATTTTTTTTTTTGTTGCGATATGAAATATGATTTTAGGCAGTGGTGGACTAAGATAATGGACTGATTGTGTCTCAGGGGTGTTATATATCAGCCCCTGATAACCATGTGTTAGGTGCTGATTTTTTTTTCTCTTTTTCGAAAAAAATAATTAGCATTATCACCAAAATTTTGACGTCATAAATTTTGCATAACATTTTCAGGTTTCCTGGTAACCTGTTTTCAGCCCTCGTAATTTCTATAATTATTGTTTTTTATATGATTTATACAAACATTCGTTAAAATTATATTGTAGTTACGTAAAGAATTGATTTGTAAATTTTTATTTTGGAAATAAATTACTTTATTTTGCGCCATGGGGATATTTTTCATACAATAATTCAATTGCCAGTGATTAAACGCACTTGTGTAAATACTGCGTTTGTTGCTTAAGTATTTTAATGAACTGTGCTCAACGTCTTTTGTTCCTTGTGCACAAGTAAATTGATATTGGTGCGTTTTTACAACTTCTTAAAAAATAAGTTCCAAGATTAATAAAATTAAACTTTTTACAAAGCGTTACTTGTATTTGAAGTGAAGGGAAAGTCGATTGCCCAAGTTACGACTACTGTAATATAGGGTGACTTTGATCATCGCGGATATCTGCATAATTCTTACTAACACTCAGAAATGATTGGCTTCTTTTTAATGATTTGCAACGTGAATACAACGACGCTTGTAATTTTAGATATTTTTAGGTACAGAAAATTTCTTTTATAATGTAATGTATATGAGTTTTTACCGATTTATATAATTACTTAAATTTTCGATCACGCATTTTTAACATTTTTTTTACGTTGGCGTATCATTGCAATAAGCTTATAAAAATTGTAGGCATATAAAAGTCAACCCATTCCGAAAGGTAACTCTGATCACCTTTATGACAAAACCACACGTACCCACTTGTTTAAAAAAATATTACATTTCAGTGTTAGTTAATAAAGTTAAAAACTTATTATAAATTTAAAAAAACTCATTTTCTATTAAATTTATTGAAAATCAGATGTGAGCCGATCGGAAAAAAGTTGCAAACTCATTAAATAACAATAATAATAACACTCTAGATACGTAGTTTTTAAACACGAGCAATAAACAGTGCAATAATGCAAGTGATTTTTTACGAAAGTTATTTATTTATTTGAAAATTGACAAAGTCACTCCATATTACGGTATTGATTTCAGCTCGTCCGATTGCTAGTCAAGCGTCCCACTCATCGAGGTTTATACCACCTCAAACCCTTTCACTTTGCTAATTATAAATTGTGTCTTCCAGTGACCATCCAGGGTCTGGAACCCTTCAAGGGTTTCTTCATCCAGGCGCGCGACGTGGCCAGTGACAACTGGGTGGGCGAGTGGAACCCCACCCCCAATACCACCATCCACCCCGAGTGCGCCTCCATCACGCACGGGGACCCCCGCGACAAGCAGAGGGCCACCTTCGTGTGGCGGGCGCCCAACAACATTCCCCCCGGGAGGGTGTACTTCACGTGAGTGCTAATTATCTGTATTATATGTCACGGCCGGTTTTAACCGTTCTAAATAATCTCGGTAAGTCCGACTGAACAAAACACATATAAATATGCAACATAAGGTTAAACGTAGTGTACGTTATATTCTACTCTTCGATGATGGCGTTAGTATTTTTTTTACGCCCAACATTTGTACACAGTTGACATTTGTCACATGAGAACGGGTCGCTTCTACGATTCGTTCTTAAGTTCAACAGCTCGGCTGTGGAACGAACTGCCGGCCTCTGTGTTTCCTCCCTCGTACAACATGGGACTCTTCAAGACCCATGTTCACTCTTTCCTCTCCACAAAAAGACCCTCCACACAGCATCCCCAAAGATGACATAGGCCCTGAGGGAAATTATTTTCTTCAGGGCCTCCTGTGTGGAGTTAATATATAAAAAAAAGTATCATTTTTTTATTAAAATACCTTTTTTTGCAAGTTATACAGTAAAATGTTCAATCGTTCAATCAATGATTCAATACAATATTGTATTTGTATGCCTTTCATCATCATGTCTTTCATTTTTGATCACCCAGAGACAAAAAAAAAGTGTTATTAATCCAACGGTACTTTTTTCCTAAATATTCAAGGTGAATGCAACCAGTTCGCTAAGGGGTATTGCTTAGCCTTTTGCTAGAGGTTTATGTAGCTTATTAATCCCAAAATTAATCTAGTTTATTATTCAAATAATTTGCTTTTGCCGTACTAAAACCAAAAAATGGTATTACATTATTTAAGAGCGCATTCACGTTGTTAAAATAAAGCTTTAGTCATCCCTATATCTTTCAAAATGGACATGATTTATATTCGTACAAATTAGCCTTTAAAATACAACAAGTATAACTGCATAACTGTAGATGGGTGAAACCTTACTGTGCTTAAATGCAGTCAACAGTTTAATAAACACCCTTATACTGAAAAAGTTATAAAGCAAAACAAACCCCTAACAGCCTTGGGAAGTAAAGGAAAATTCGTGTTGACGTGATATTATTAACGTTTCCTTTGAGCTGGATAAAATAAACTTTGTCGAAAATTTATTTGTAAACTTCTTTGGAAACTATGCCGACATCTCCAACTATGTCTAGACGATAACATACTAAAAATGTATGTGACAGCTTTATTGGAAGCATTTCGTCACTTTATACAAAGCCAGTCGTGTAATCCGTATCGCGTTGGCAACAAAAAGTCTTAGATACCTATTATAGTTGAAAAATCCATTTGTAAACATGCGAAGACATTGAAGTTGATTAATAATTATAGATTATTTGTTTTTTCACTTGTAGCAAACACTTTGTGGGTATACATAATTATAATAATTAAAATAAAATAACTTTGTTTAAATACCACTTTATTGTATATATTTATAACCAACCGGTTTCAGTTCAGCCCGAACCTTCATCAGGGTTAATAAAAACATATTAAATTAATTACAGAGGTGTATGGGTACTTATAGTTAAGCTGGAAGAGGGAGAGAGAACATCAACTTTGGTGGGGGTGGAAGACTTAGGTAGGAGAGAGGGGGTAAACATAGGTGCAGGAAATGGAAATATATTTAAAATGGGGCTGTTTGTTAAATCTAATTGTTTATTTAGTAAATTGATTTTATTGACTTTAAGGGATTTTTTTATCTCGAGTGCTTCTAAATTGTTGAGCCCCTCTCTCCTACCTAAGTCTTCCACCCCCACCAAAGTTGATGTTCTCTCTCCCTCTTCCAGCTTAACTATAAGTACCCATACACCTCTGTAATTAATTTAATATGTTTTTATTAACCCTGATGAAGGTTCGGGCTGAACTGAAACCGGTTGGTTATAAATATATACAATAAAGTGGTATTTAAACAAAGTTATTTTATTTTAATTATTATAGATTATTTGTTCTAAATATTATGGTGAATAACATTATACACATATTTGTGTTATAAAAGATCCATCCATGTTCTATCAAACTGATTTGGTTTACGCGTGGTGCTCGTTAAGGTTCCCATCGGGTTCAATTTTATCATAATTATTGCCATGTAGAAATTATTAGTTATTTCAGAAGTAAGAAAAGAAACTTGTTATTCGAAAAAGATGGGGGGAAATGTAGAGATAGGGCAATGTAGGTAAAGGAGGTCAAATAAAAACATTTCTTAAAGAGGATTTACCAATAGCCAGTGATGTATTCAAAGAAAGTGTCATTAATTTATTTAATCTAGGACTAAGGAATAATGGAAGCGTTTGCTTTGTTACTAGCAGAATCGAATTTCGAGGTTATTTTACATAAATTTCAATTCCAGAACTGGAAGGAATGGGAGAGGGCACCCAGAATGAGGCAATTCAAAGTACTTATAAACAAGCCAGACCCTAGAAGAACCAGGCAACTACTCAATATATACAGAAACTCACTGTAGGAACTGGTAGGACTACTAACGAGGCACTGCCATCTCAGGAGACACACACATTTGTTGGGAGTGGAAAATACTAATAGATGCTAGAAATGTGAAGTGACTCAAATTCACCTTTGGTGCTAATTTCCCGCTCTGTAGAAAACGAGGCTCATATACCTGGGAAGACATATTGTAAAACCAGAAGACAAAGCCACATATCCAATGACAACCCTGGTTAATTTTTATCAAATGGACCAGCTTGCTGTTAAAGAAATAAGTTAAAATGGGCGATAGCACAACAGGCATACGGCCTAAGTGCTCACGGAAACTATACGTAAACCGTCTCCTCTCTATTAAAAATGAAAAATAATCATTACAAAAACTTTACGGGAATATCGTATAACCTTTTTGGCGTACCATACCATTAGCTTGATTAATTTCACGATATCTTGTCATTTAATATTTAATATGGAAAACTAGAATCATAACAATAAATTCCTACTTGAGTTTTTCTTCCACGGTTACATGCAAATATAAACACGCGCAATAATCTAAACGAGAAAAAACATTTATGCGTTACCTAATGGAGAAAAAGTTTATCAATCAACGAGTTATAATAATTGCTCTAATTCTCAGCATGTCCAGCATCGCACAATCGGTCGGACCAGCTGGTTTCTCGACCAGAGATCGGGCATTGCGTTATTCCACAACGTGTTTGAGATTACAGCAAAAAGTGAAAGGTTTTCATTTCGCAGCTTCCGTTCAGTTCATTCACTCTGTATCAGCGAGCGGTAGGCTTTTTGCTGTATGGACTTATACGGGCTTTATATTGAAACCTTGACACCGTTGCATAAGCGAGTTCAGTATCACCCCGTGATTACCATTCTCTCCGAACGATTGGTTTTACGGTTTATTTTATTGTTACCGTTTATACGAGCTGAGACTTCAGAATTCGGAATCCCTCAGGGAACTGTTATAGGACCAATTTTGTTCTTAGTTTATATTAATCTAATGTTTAATTTTGCACCACGCAGAAAACTTATTATTTTACCTAGATAAATCATTTTACTGTCCGTAAACTTTTGTGAATTAGAAAAAAACAATGTAAAAGTCGATGACGAAAAAAAAACAAATATTTTTTTTATATCTATCACATCATATGAAAATACTGAACTTCTAATCTTAACTTAACTAACTAACCATCACGCCATTTCTGCAAGTGTGGGAGAGAGAACGGACCACTGAAAAATTCGGTCTTGGCACACTTTTCTTGCCTCATTCACATTCACACATCTTCCCATATTGACTATTATATTGTTCTGAAATGGCCCGACTCAAGTATCTGATTCACTTTTTTTCATTAACCCTATACAGAAGGCCCTGAAGAAAAAAAATTCCTTCAGGGCCCATGACATCTTTTGGGATGCTGTGTGGAGGGTCTTTTTTGAGGAAAAGAAGGTGAAGAAGTTCTGGAAAGGTAAAAGGTATGAGGCTTGGATAGGAATCTAAGAAAAAGTTTGTCCAGGAGTGAAGGACTTATGAATATATCCCTCACACTAAGGCGAAAGGCGACGGGTTACTCGATCGTGTCATGTCTTCCTATGACGTCCCCTACTTCTTCAACCATTTACATTTGCTTAATTAATTCTGCTTACACTTCTTTCTTTGTTCATTCTCTCTACATGCCAAAACTATATAAGCCTCCCTTTCTTAATCTTACTCATTACGCTTACATCGGCCTTGCCCTTTTTGCTAATCTCCACATTTCTCACACCATCATACACGGTTTTACCACATATGTCTTGTGATAATTAAACATAAAAATTACCAAGCTTTTTGCTTCGTCTTCTGTAGTTCACGAGTCCTTATATAAAATACATGTTGTTTTGGGTTCCTGACGAAATTGGTTTTTCAGAGCCTAAAATTTTCGCATTTTCTAGTGGGTCTGCCATGAATTTCAAATTAAACTTTTAATTATTTAGCATGTAAGTACTTACTCTTAATTAAGCGTTGCCTCACACTTAACATTAAAAAGTAAATTAATATCCTCAGAGATTCTCTAATGCGTATAATTGGATAATTAATATTGAATAAGTGTTTTTTGATTATATTTCTTGACTAAATTATGTACTTTCTATTAGTTAGTAAAAAGTTATTTGAAAGAATACAGTTCAACATTTAGCAGTTACTTTCCATTCTATTTCGTTAGTTTAAGTTTTGTCATCAACCATTGCATTGTGACCAATAATGTTCAGGTTTCCAAAATATTACAACTTAACCGTGCGTTTGCCAACAAAGTAGGTGGACAAACGCTTCTGCCGCCAAGACCTAGACAAACCTCACCCCATAAACCCGGCCACCCCTGCTAAGTCACCAAACGCAGCGAATCGCTTGGGGTGACCTACGGCAGGAGTGTTGGTTATCCAACAAATGTTTCCCGAGGCGGCGGTACCCATACCCGCCTCCAAAATTGCTACATGATATTTAAGTTTTAAACACACCGGATAAGAAGGTACCTACCATATTCAAATTTTCTAAGCCGTTCAAATATTAATTTAACCCGCTAGGTTATCAAAATAATAGTGACCGACGGAAACTACATTTTCAACCGAATCAAAACCTATTTAAATAAGTTGAAAAACATTCTTTTCCCCGAAATAAAGCGTTTTTATTGTTAATCATGTGAGAGTTTATTAAAGTTTGTGTAAAATAAAAAATTATAATGAAATTAAAGACTTACTACATTAATTTAAAATACAGCTATGGGAACGTCAACTTTAAATGAATTACAAAAATATAAAATATCTAAGAACTACTAACTTTAGAAAATAAATGAGTCTAATATATAATAGTTCTTATGTTTGCAGGAGTGCCCGGAATAATCGGTGAAGTGTGTTAAGGATGCGCCAACCTTGAGTAAAATACAGGCTAATTGGCAGAAACCGAATCCGTAACTTCAATAAAAAAAACTCAAAAACAATCTTAAATTACTTAAAGCGATGCATTACGTCGTGTAATATTTTAAATTGAGCCGCTATCAATAACAAACCTTACGTAGATGGCGATAAGATTTAAATTCACGCTTAACACCATCCAACTGTTTTGATTTATGAAAGAAAAAAACATGGCCAAAAAGTGCCTTTTATTTTATTTTGTGGATGTTCAGGCATTAATATTTAATTTTGTTTTCGATCATTTTATAAATAACTTAATTTGCCACATTATACAATAAAATTATAACCGAAAATGGGTTCGTAAATACGAGATTTTGAACTTTAAAGCAGTTTTCATAGGCCTTTGTATTATTTTTTTCTGGGCTTGTAAAAAGACTTATCAAAAAATACTCGATTATTTAAAAGGCCAAGATGTATTCTACGCGCAGTATTTAATTAAAGCATCTGAGACAATTCTAGGCGACCAAATTTTCAAACCAAAAACACATGATTTTGCATTACTACGTATGGCATCGCCTTAATATTCTATTCTGTAGACACTAGGCGCTGGTTTATTAATTAAAATTAAAATGAGCGCGTGCTATGGCCGTACCCACCTATCCAGTGTTAGCCACTGAAGTCGGCACTCATTATCAGAGAAGTTGCGTGTGACGGCGAGAACATGCACGTATTAATAAGGCCTTCTGCATAATATAATAGCTAATAACGATTATTCATAATTTCATGTGCATTATTTTTTACGACATTGTAACTTTTTTTTAAAGAAAGACAAACATTCCCTGGTTACGAATAACCTAACAATATTTTAAAATCTCCTACTACCACCACAATAAGCGGAAAAAACCCAAACGCGATGTCAACTCTGCCACCGACCGATAATAATTATACCGGTAAACTGATAATTTCATATATGATGGTCAATATTATTTTTACTTTGTTCATGAAAATAAAAAAAGCAGTTTAATTGAGCACGTTTTAATGTGGGTAGATATCTATTAACTTACCTAATTATTTATTATTTATATAATAAGTAGATCTATTTGAATTTTCTTTTTAATTTGCTCCATACAGGAGGCTCAGAGAAAAAATATCATCGGGGTCTATGTCGTCTTTGGGGATGCTGTGTGGAAATGGGAGGAAGTTCTAGGAAGGAAAGGGTATGAGGGGTGGGTAGGAATCTGGCGTTGTCCAGGAGTGACGGACATGTGAATCCATCCCTCCCACTGCGGTGTAAGGTGATGGGTCGAGAGAGTCCGGCTGGAGAGGTAAAAAGGTCTCCCTCATGTAGTATCTCCTGATTCCGCCCGCCACAAGGTAGGTGGCCAAACGCGTCAGTGGAAAACTTTCGGAGATTTAAGATTTTGAACAAATGAACATTATCATATTAATACAAACAACAAAGTAGTGGAATACACATTTTTTTCTATTTATTCGCAAATTAAGAGAACCACCTCTTGTGTTCGGTGTAAAAAAAACAATGTTTTCTCAATGATGTTTTTTTACTATTTACTAAATTTATCTATTAAAACTTTAAAAAAAATGCTTTGACTGAGGATTAGGCCTTCCTACCCAGGAGCTGGAGTCAACAACTCTACCAACCTTGCAAAATGCGGATTGGGTAGGACCGACATTTATTTCGTATATTAACTGCTGTAATATCACCCGACTTCAGAAAAGTGCCTGTGTTCGCGTGTGTATGCGTGATTACCACTAAATTGATAGAATATATTGTCATCGACAACGAGTCTCAGCTTGATCACATGACGAGAAGTGTTTAATTGTCACTTTCAAGATTTGCATTAATTCATTACCGAAAAAATATTTAATGATTTATTACGCAATAAAATATCATAAGTTGTATTATGTGGTAACATTAAAAACTATAAATATAAAATGAAATGGTTTGAAATGAAGTTACTTCTTTTTATTTATCTGGTTACGTGTGTTTTTTGATTAAAAAAACTTTTTTTTTGAATAATACCAAACCTGTTATTCGTTTATTTCTTCGGGAAGACAATTAAAACATTTCATCCCTTTGTATGATTTTGCATTTTTTGTGCAGAAAATTGAGAGATTTTGAGGTTATCTTTGAATATTTGTAATATTGAACCTTTTTTATAGATGTCATGTTTGGAACGTGTTAAATTTTGAACTTGGTAACAATGTGGCAGAAGGGAATGTAGGAATTTTTGTTTTTAAAAAATAAAAGAAATTATTCATGTCTTCAAATTATTTCATACGCACCTCCCCATCCAATAATTTCACACTGAATTAATGTCTGCACAAACGTGTAGTACACTTTTTTTTAAATTAATATTTCTTTTTCTAATAAATTCATAAATGGGGTGAATTAGTTCATACATGTTTCTGAATTAAAAGTATCTCTCTCCTATTCAAAAAACGACTCAATTGGTATTCGTTCGAAGAAGGGCACCTACTCATTGGTATTCAAAAAACACAAAATAGAAACGTGAGCAGGATTTTTGGCACGTTTTAACATTTTTTACAATTTCCCAGTAAATGTCCTGTTTTCTGTACATTACCAACAACTGTTTTAAGTTCTACTTCGCCAACGTTCGTAGTTTAGAAAGCCTTTTCTTCGTATGTGGCTGGCTTTAGACTCGGGGGGGAGTAATTCCTGAATAATTCATACCAACGACCCCCCGATCATCCATAAAACAAATTCTCTGTGCAGCTTGACGCCTTCAGGAGACAAATAAATATTTTAATACCGAGAAACTTCTCCAACACTTCTGAGCTCTTGATAATTTAAAATTCATGAATACTAGTAACACACCACATTATTGTCGGAATACCAAATAAAGCCTTATCCAAATATCACTCTCTTGGTTGTCATTTTGGAGCATGTCGTACTTAATCTAAACTTATCATTATGGCTGATTCTGTTCTCCTGACTCATTTAAATTCCGTTTGCCATAATATTAAGCCGTGTTGCGCTTTCCCTTCATTTAGCCAAACTTTTGTATAGTATTACATAGTTCATCATCAGTAAAGATGTCGTGTGATGATGGGAATTGGACACTGAAAAGGATACTTCTGTTATCCTGACCCATTTAAATTCCGTGTTGCGCTTCCTCCTTCTTACCAACGTTTCACACAGTGTAACATGACATCTTCCCTGATAAATAGAAACTGTAACGTGGACAGAAACGATGCCTCAAAAAGGAGGATGCGCGACACGGCATAATATCCCAAAAATAATCACGTTAATTCTTTTGGCAGTGAAAATCTTATACATATTAATCCTTATACATAGTTTAAAAAAATATTAATTCATCTTCCAATATATTAATTATTTTCCTACTTTTTATTTTATAATTGAATATTTAGTTTTATAATATAATATGTTACAATTAGTCCTACGTAAAGACATATTCTCCCCTTATTGCAGCCATGTTCCATTGCAAATAATTTTTTCACAATACATAAATTATATCTATTTTTCAACAACCTTTTAACTAAAATCACGATGAAAGTAGATATTGAAACGCTTTTTATATAAATTTATTGATCCTTTCTACAACTCACTTGCTGAAACTTTACAAACTATTGTACATAATGTTTTCTCTTTACTTTTATAATAACTATAAACAAAAAAAAACTTTTTCTACTTATATATATATATTATACTTAGGTACTTGAAATATAGTAATGGTTTTATATTACCCACACTCAGGCAGTGCCTTAGTGGGTTTTCATTTCGTGTGTATACAATTTCGGTAATATATATTATGTTATTATTTACTGTCTATTATTATGTATAATATATGTAAAGAAATGAAAATAAATAAAGTAAAAAAAAAAAAAAAAAAAAAAAAAAGTGAAAGGGGCCTTTTTGGCCAGGAGCTACAATTGGGCTACTTCTGTTTTCCGGGTATTTTCTTCTTCTTCAATGGCGCTACAGCCCATTTCGAGCCTTGGCCTCCTTTAACATGAGCTTCCACCGCCCTCTGTCCTCAGCCGTCGTCTTCCAATCTGCAACATGGAGTAGTCCTCTGGCATCTTTCCTGACATCGTCCTCCCATCTCAGCCTAGGTCTGGCCGCCTTTCGTTTGCCTCCCGGGTGTCCTGTTAGAACCTTCTTTGGTACACGTGTGCTTGGCATTCGGTGCACATGTCCGGCCCATCTTAGTCTTTGGAGCCGTAAATGAGTAGAGAGTCTGGGAGCTTGGTAGATGTCATATAGCTCCTTATTGTGGCGGATTCTCCATGCCTCTCCCTCTCGCACCGCTCCTAAGATTCTTCGAAGTACCTTTCTTTCGAAGGTGTCCAGCCGTTCCGCCGACTTTGCTGTCAGTGTTCCCGCCTCACATCCATAGGCCAAGACCGTTCTAATAATTGTTTTATACGGGGTTATTTTGGTTTTCCTATGGACGTTTCGGGATTTGAACACTGGCAGCAACGCGAAGTAAGTGTTGTTA
The DNA here is from genome assembly GCF_061612785.1 of Hesperophylax consimilis. Taxonomy (NCBI): domain Eukaryota; kingdom Metazoa; phylum Arthropoda; class Insecta; order Trichoptera; family Limnephilidae; genus Hesperophylax; species Hesperophylax consimilis. The sequence goes on along the minus strand of NC_142841.1, from coordinate 3,155,141 downwards.
GCGGCTGTGATGTGCTTTCTTACTTCTACTGGGTCTTCGTTGTCCTGCGTTATGATGGAGCCCAGGTAGGCAAACTCTTCGACCACTTCAAAGTTATAGGAGTTTTTAAAATTCACTTTATCTTTTATTCTGCGGTGTGGGGTTCTGGTTTGCATCATGATTTTAGTTTTGTTCTCATTGATTTGCAAGCTCACCTCTCTTGCTGCAGTCTCCAAAGGGTCAAACACCTCTCTTACAGCCTGTAAGGATCTTCCGACAATGTTAAGGTCGTCTGCATATCCAACTATTTGATTGCTTTTGTAGCAAATGTTTGAGTCGGTAGCAATCATTGTCTTCCTCACGACGTGCTCCAGAACAATATTGAAAAGAGTGGGAGCTAAGCCATCACCTTGTTTCAGCCCCTGGGAGACGTTAAAATCCTCCGTTGTTTCACCTCCTATCCTTACTCGACATCGTGAGCCAACCATCGTTGCTTTTACAAGCTTGACTATTTTGGGTGGTATACAAAATTTAGGAGTATTTCATATATTTTCTCCCTATCTATACTGTCATATGCCTGTTTGAAGTCAACAAATAGTTGATATATGTCTATATCGAATTCCCAGAATTTTGTCAGGATTTGTCGAGTAGTAAAAAGTTGATCAGTGGTGGATCTCCCCCTCCTAAAACCTGCCTGATACTATCCCAACAAGTTCTCTGAATGACGTTCTAGTCTTTCTTTCAAAATTGTTGTGAAGATTTTATACGCTGTACAAAGTAGCGATATTCCTCTGCGATTTTCACATTTCAATTTGTCTCCCTTTTTATGTATGGGGCATATTATACTAGTTTGCCACTCTTCTGGTACTCTTTCGGCGGTCCATATTTTTACAATAAGATTGTGTAGCAGGTTTTTCAGATGTTCGTTTCCATATTTATAGAGCTCTGCCGGGATATTGTCTCCTCCCGGTGTTTTATTGTTTTTCAATTTATTTAGGGCAGCCCTTACTTCTGCCACCGATGGCGCTCTAGTCGTTTCATCATTATTTAGCTCATCCGGAATGTGAGTTGGTTCGACTGTCAGGTTGTTATTGGGATTCAAGAGCTGTTGGAAGTATTCTTTCCACCTAGTCTTAATCTTTTCCTTATCTCCTATTATGTCTCCATTACTATCTCTGCACAGGGATGTGTTGGGTTTGAAGCCCTTTTTAAATACATTGACGCCTTTATATGCCTCACGTGGATTGTTATTAACAAAATCATTTTCCATTTTCAACAATATGTTGTTAAAATATGGTCTCTTCTTTCTTTTAATCAAATGGTTAGCATCTCTTCGTGCTTGTTCGTAGGCTTGTCTTTTTAATCTTGTTCCTCTTTCTATACATAATTTTCTTAGCTCATTTTTCTTGCAGAAGCTCTGTATGCACTCCTCATCGAACCAGGGATTTCTAACCTGCCTAGGTCTATTTCCAATGCCTGATTCTGCCGCTGTCAGCAGTGCATCTCTCAGACTTGTCCAATCCTCTTCTAAATCGTTTGAGGAGAGCTGATCACTCAGTTGGTTTGGTAGGTTTGTTGACAGTGAGTCGTGGTATCTATCCAATCCTTCTGGTGTTTTAAGAGCATCGATGTTTAGCTTTGGGATACTTGGCTGATTTCCTCTTCTATCTCTTGCTATTCTGCATCTATAGCTGGCTATTACCAAATAGTGATCCGAATCACAGTTAGCTCCTCTGTAACTTCTTACATTTGTCATACTGGTCGCCCCTCTTCTTTCAATTAGGATATGGTCTATTTAATTATGGTATCTGCCGCCAGGTGATGTCCATGTCCATTTATGTATATTCTTCCTTGGGAACTGTGTTGAAGCTATTATCATGTTTCGTGATTCTGCAAAGTCAATCACCCTTGATCCATTGTTATTGCTTTCCATATGAAGACTGTTTTTTCCTGTAACCTGTTGGTGTGCCGGATCCTGACCGATTTTAGCATTAAGGTCTCCAATAACCATTTTAATATCATTGGATGGTATGGTGTCATATGTCTGCTCCAGTTTGTTATAAAATGTATCCTTAGTTGCTTCATCTTTGTCTTCTGTCTCAGCGTGAACATTTATGATGGAAATATTAAAGAATTTGGTTTTTATGCGGAGTATGCATATTCTTTCTTTTACAGCCTTAAAACCAATTACTTGATTCTTCAATCTTTGATTAACGATGAAGGCTACTCCGAACTCATGGTGTTTTTCATTGCCACTGTGCATTATTGTATGCGTTCTAGTATCAAATGTGTCAGTGCCTATCCATCTAGTTTCCTGCACTGCTAGTATATCTATGTTGTACTTTTCCATTTCTCCAAGTACTTCTCCGAGGGCCCCACTTCTATACGTCGTTCTTACATTCCATGTTGCCATTCTCAAGTCCATATTTCGATTGCCAAGTTGTCTGCCGGGTGTTTTCGCTGTCCGAGGCTTAGTTTCCGGTTTCGTAATAATGTTGTTTTTACAGGGAGTGGTTATTAGCCACTCGCCCAACCCCTTACTGGAGGCGAGGGTTTTTCTGTAGGGGTTTTCCTTCCCTTAGCTGGGGTGTTCTGGTTTTATGGCGCCAGAGTTTCGCCATTCGCCCCCTCTCTGTCGGCTATGACCTCGATGGTGGGATGGTCGTCCCACACCGGTGATCACATTGCCCAGGGATCGCGGGGCCATGATGACCGCTCGTGGACGCCAGAGAGTTGGACTCGTTGGTAGTGCTGCTGATGTAGCTATTTCATTTGTAGCATTTCTTGAGGCGCGCATCATCCAGCTTGATGTGTCCCGCCACGACCTACCAACCCTTCGACCCCCTATCCGGGTATTTTATTTGCCCTTAAAACTATTATTATAATCCTTGCCACATAACAATATTTTAATTTTCACTATCTTCACCCTATTTCTATTATCCTGGTGTATTAATTTATGTCGCACTATACTAAAACCAATGCCATATTATTGGGGCCAGCTAGCCATCGTTTTGGAATATATTATGTAAAAATCTTAACAATGGCTCTGTTCTTCTGATACGCCGAATTATTTATGGGAAGTACTAAGCTTATTTTTAGAAAATATTAATTTCTTGCTGCTGGTGAAAGGCTAAGTGCATTTTATAAATATTTTAGGAAAACTCAATAAAATAGGACTCATTAAAATAAAAATGCAAATGATAAGATAAAATTATAGGAAACAGAATCTGAAATCAATTGTATAAGTCGAATGGAAAATGTATTGATACGGAATGATATGAACAAACAGGCGAACTGAAATATAATATGTCCTCGTAATGAAACCTCCGATAAATTGAAACAAATATTTGCAGCTATTGATTTCTACTTAAATAACTACGTGATTTCGTGGCAGCATCCAGTGGTGGCGCTGACAAGCGTCCAAAGATCCAGGCCACGAAATTTAATTCACATTGCATAATATTATGTCAAAAACATTTGCCCCTCCTGTTAGTTTTTTTCCATTACTGCACTATGTGGATTCATTCGAACTTATATTTTAAAAGACAACCGAGATGGCTTAAATATCTGCCTGTGGCGCTTATATTCGTTGATATTTTTTATTAATGAAATTCCTTTCCTTTTTCTGTCGAGTGGATCATACAGGGCGACCAAACATAAACTTGGAAAGGTGATCTGTAGTGAAAGAAAAGCGAATATTTCATGAAGTTAGCGTCTAAAATATAAAATATCTTAGGCTTGCTTGAAAATTTTTCGCAACATCACTGAACTCAAAGGAATTATACAAATACAGACATCATTGCGATATTTGATCAAGAATTGATGTCGCATCAGTCATCAACCATATATGTAGTGATGGGTATTTCTTCCGCACGTCATTGCGTGATTACCCACGTTTATATTTGAGGGTAAACTTAAACGCATATTATTCATAAATTGCTCGTTCATAGATGGCACTAATTAAATTATTTTAGGAAAAAACGCTTCTTGCAAGTTACGCATTAAAATATTAAGATGAATTGTTTATTCTGCCTGTACATATTTCATGATACCCGATCGGTATTTAAAATTAACTATATATTAATGAAAAGAAAACATGAATCGATCGTGGTATTAGGAAATACGAAGAAAGATAAAAGGAGCCACATGGTGATGATGTTTGTTTCTTTTGATTCCTGCTGCTGCTGCTGAGTCACTTAAAGTTTCTGGGTTTTCACAACACGAACTGTGTTTATATTGACTGCACGACAATAATATTGAAATTGGGGATGATATATGCAATATTTCATGATACGAGGAGCGAAATAACATGCAATCTCAACTACGACAAAAACCCGAATCATAAAACAAATGACACTGGCTACGGTCTTCTTTTTTTAAATTCTTCCAAGCTAAGACTTTTAGGAAAGGGACGGAACAAAAAAAAATTTGAAAGGAATTGGGATTTTGAGTAATCTCAAAATTGTTACCATATTAAACACATATTGTGTATGAGAATGGATAAATATTTTTGTCCGTATAAAAAATAAAAACTCAATTCTTTCAAGAACGGCAAATAAATACAATATTGGATTGTATCACCGATACAAATTATATTTGAACGCGTTTCTTAAAATACTGTTCTGTAGTATAAACAGTTGCGTCAGAAACTATACAGTGAAACTCAATATGTAATCAGAATTTTTTGTTTATTTTGAAATATAATTATGCTTATCTCCAGCTTACAATCAAGTGCCGCCCAAGGCTTAATTATTTGTTAAAGTAATACAATCACTGTATTTAATTCCATATTGGTATTTTTTTCTAATAGAAAATATATGTATGGTATCTCAGTAAATAAACACAATTTCGCAATAGAACTTGCTCTATATTCGGTTCTACTTTCACCACCGTATATCCAACTACGATTTCCTTTTACAGTTTAATCGCTGCAGGTTTATGTAACCTTTTTCTGCTATTGGCGCTATTGCAAGTATTTGATATGTTGTGATTTATGTATCCGCCATGATCATTAATTATTTTTATTGTAACGTGATGTAACTAGTAACAGACAACTAAAATTATATTGAGAATGAGAGGGGTTCGTTATATTTTTCGTTGTTTGAAACCTGGACACTAAACCAAGCGTAGGATTCCTAATATATTTCGAAATATGGTAATAAATGTGAATGAAAAAATGCCATACATATATATTCTTCATTTTGGGAAACGGGTATGGGTACCGCCGCCCGTGAACAATTCATTGGATAACAGAAACCTCTGCCAGAGGTCACCCCAAGTGGTTCATTTGCTGCACGGGTGCATGATGTGAAGTTTGTCCATGTCTGGTAGCGGATGCATCTGCCCACCAACTTCGTGGCGGGCCGGATCTGGAGAAGTCGGTTGAGAGAAACCCTTTGACCTGTCCAACTGGACTCTTTGGACCCATACTCTTGCACTGTAGCGGGAGGGATGGATTCATGCGTCCGTCACTTCTGAACATACTGACCCCAGATTCATACCCACGCCTCATACTTTACTCCTTTCCAGAACTGCTTCTCCTTCCTTTACTTACAAATCCCTTCCACACAGTATCTCCAAAGATTACATATACCCCGAGGGAAGTTATTTTCCTCAGGGGCTCCTGTGTGGAACTAATTTAAAAAAAACTGAATAGTTAAGTAGATATATATAACAATACAAAGAACTAAGTAGTTAATATATTGCATTCTTATATTGCATGTTTTAAGCTTTGTTAAACTGTGTACAAACATTCTTACCGACATGGATTATAAGAATTAATTAAAAATGCAAGCATTTGTGATGCAAAAACGTGATTCATTTTCTGACGTAAATAGTGATATCATTCAAAGTTCTGTACGCTTTGTCATTAAAAACATTCATTGCTACAAACATGTTAGTATTTTCATAAACTTTGAGGATAGTATGTAGATAGTAGTAGAAAGAATTTTCGAAATAAAACTAACTTGGTACGGAAGATACAAGAAACCCACGATATAGTGGATAGAAAACACAAAAGATGACAATTTGTAGTGAATCAATCTAAAGTCGTTCAAACGAACCGTTATCAAGTGGGAAATGTAAACTTGTTGCGGGTCGATCGTGAACTACTCGATCATTGTGACCGGCTCCCAAACCACCAATAAGCGATAGGGTTACTTTTTCAAAAATATTCGATCGCCAGCACTCGCGTCCCGTGATGTGTGACGCTGTGGCGAGAGACCACAGATGTATGAATATTGTAGACCGGGCATCCCGAATTTCGTTCTCGTGTCAAGCAAATAGAGTTCTCTCTTCTCTACATTCTGGACATTTTTTTATGTGTGTAAAAGTACCTGAACCAAGAGCGGGTAGGTATTCTCAATCCGATCACTTCACCAGTCGGTCGTGTAAAATGCTCGATCAACCCAGTTCTAATATATATTATATGCGGGTGCTCGTCACGGATTTCAAATAAATACTCATTCGAAAAGTAAAGGCTTCAATCAATCTGAAGCTTCTAGAAATAAGACATAAAAGCCTTCGCAGGAATGCGCACCCACGTTTTAGTGTGAGCAAGATTAAGCGGTGTCTCAACTGTATCAAAGTTAAGCCCTGTGTTACGTCGGTCACGTTCAGGAATCATAAAAATGTTTTCCTCCGCAATCTCCTGGACAGAGAGGTAAGATCATTGACTCTTGACCCAAAGATCGAAGGATAAAATCCACCGACTCACGTGACATAAAATAAGGTATTAAATTAACTTGGATTTTTTTCGAATTAACAAAAAAAATCATTTAAAATTATCGCGGCACAAAAAAATTAACTGCTGATGGACACTTCTGGGTTTTCCAAAACGTTAGCTTAAGTAGGGGGAGGACGCGAAATATTACGTTATTACCACCTAATGCATTTAAAAGTAAAAAAACATTATAAAATAAGAACGCCATATTGATTGCCAAATGTTGATTAGAAAAAATATATATCAAAGGAAGAGTTTTTAAAATCGGACAAATACGGATATTATACACAAATAATTAATATCACGTGGAAGTCCTGCTATTTAGTTGCGCACATGCATTGGTAATGTAGGTTCACTGCGCATATTAAGCAGACAAATAATTCATTTACCAGGTCAATAACTGATGATCAAATGGCACGTTCCAAGCTCAAAGGGCAGCGATCCGCAACCCCGGGGTCGCGAGCTCAAATGGGGTCGTGAAATAAAATGAAAATAATGGGATTGCCAAAAAAATTTAAAAGTTTGTACTTCAATTCGAATGTTATTACAATTATTTTCACTGACAAGTAACTACAAGGCAATTCGTCGTAACAAGTGACAAGATCTATCTGAGGCAGCTTTTCCTCATTGGCTGATATGAAAACTAAATATCGTTCAGACTAAACAAAGAAGTGGATATTTCTAACACCAAGAATCAATTTTTTCTCATAAATTGTGCAGGCACAATGCTCACATTAATTTTGAACCTAATTTAGTTTCTTAAAAAAATTGTTAAATTAAATTACAAAAAAATTTACTTAGGCGATGCACCACGTCATGTAATATTAATAATCGGGCCGCTAACAATAATTCTCCTTGTGTAAATGGCGATAAGTTTTAAATTCCCACTTAGTAGTACCCGCCTGTTTTGATTTATGCAAGAAAAAACGTCACCAAAAAGTGTGTTTTATTTTATTTTGCGAAGTTCAAACATGAATATTTAAATGTTAGATTTCTAAAGAAATTAATTTGCTACATTATACAATAAAATTATAACCGAAAATAGGTTCGTAAGTAGTAGATTTTGAACTTGAAAGCAGTTTTTATGGGCTTGACACTTTATTTTTTCTTTGCTTATAAAAAAACTATTCAAAAAGTTTTTGATTATTTCAAAGGTCAATATGCGTCCTACTCGCAGTTTTTGTTTTTAATGAAAGCATCAAAAATATTTCTAAGCGATCAAAGTTTCAAGCCAAAAACACATGATTTGGTAGGCCTTAGAAAGTACTAGGAAAGTACTACTTTTAGATATCAATAATTGATCGTTTTATTTAATGCCTGCAAAAACATTTAAAACGTCGTGTATGAAAAACATTGTACATGAAATAATGAAAAACAGCTGGAACCAGCTGTTACCTTGATATCTATCTGAACTAACCTCTGTGAACCCTGTAAATTGTCGATGATTTCTTCTTTTGGGGTTGCTGAAAAAAATTTGTTTGTTTTTTGGGTAACAGTGCCAAAAGGTTTTGGAGCACTACCGTCGGGTATGTATGTTAGAATGCTTGATTAGAAAATAGATGTGGCATCCTGCCCTCTTTCTGTATCCCGACGCGTATGTGACCTAACTATGTCGATTTACATCTTTGGGCGAGTTAATACATTTCTAGATTATTATTTACCAGCTTCACTTCCCAACGTTGCTCGGGGTTTACACAGAGTTTTTAAAAATCGTACCACGACATTTATGTTTCTCTTGTTTTGAAAGTCAAGGTGTCAAATTTCATTAACCTCAAAATAAAACTGTAGATTTGTAAACAAAGCAAATCCATGCCGCCCGCCACAAACACGCAATCAACTTTATATATATTAATTAATTTTATTTTATTTTTAAAAAGAAAGACAAACATTCCCGGGTTACGAATAACCTGACAATATTTTAAAATCTCCTACTACCATATATTAGAAGATAGTGGACCTCGCAATGCTTCGCTGTTGCTAATGTATTTCTCAGGCGTTTCCGACTTCTCCCCCCATTCAGTGTTGCATACCACAATGTTACTGTTAAAAAACTATATTACGTCGACATTTATTAAATTTTCCTCGGGCGTCCTCAACATCTTCTATCATTCAAACCAACCAAAAAAACACTCCTGGCACTAATAAGAACAAACTTAAAAATGTTCAGCGATATCAGTCAACTACTTTTCGTGTTTGCGAACGCAAACATGCGCAGGCTGAGTTTTTATAAATAAGGCAATATTAATTTGTTTGTTTTCTTTTGCAGTGGCACGGTCCTGAAGGAGTACGGAACGTTCTGGTCCAACTTGATAGCAGGAGTACCACACCAGCCAAACGATATTTCATATCAACATTAATTAAATGATTACCCAATATTATATTATTTCATCGCCATCCATCGTTCAAAAAATGTAGAAAAATAGTATCATTTCTTCTTTACTGTAAATATTCATAAATCCATTTATATTTAAGTTTCGTTTTAAGACTTTTCTTTATCCAATTACTCAGGTCGATAATATTGTACTAGCCACATTTTTTTACATTGCATATATTTTATTTTCTTCGTGTGTATTTTGTGTGTTTTGGCATCTTCCATAATACCGCCTATGTCTAATATGTCTATTACCTTCTTACTTAGTGGTTATCTTATATCTGATTTCTTGTTTCATCCTTCCTTTCCTTCTCATTTCATGAATTTATAATCTTATGTTGTACTTTTCCCCTATTTCGTGACTTTGCTTACGTATCGCATAAAACAATTTATTGTATTACCTTTACTGTCCTATTTTTTTCATATAACTTTATTACTAATTTCTCCTTTCTATTTCTATTTTCTTCATTGTTTTTTCACTTCATAACTTTTATTAACTTATATTTTTTTATTTCGTCCTTTTAATTTTTATCTTGCCTTTATTATCCCTTTATTTTGCCATATTACATTATTTCTTCTTATTACGTTTTATTTCTTTCTAAATTATTATATTTTTTCACTTTATAAGTTTTATTATCTTATTGAATGTTTTTACCTTTATTTCTTATCGATCTTTTTATAATGTAACCCAAAATTGTAGTCTTAGCTTACCTTTATTATCCTATTATTTCACCACATTACTTTATTTCTTCTTATTCCGTATTATTTATTTCTAAATTCTTATTTTTATTTGTATTTTTTCTAAACATTTTTTTCACCTTATAACTTTTATTATCTATATTAAAATATATTATATTATAATATATTTTCCTGTTTGTGATTATCTTTTCTTTCCTTATATAATGTAATACTAAAATTGTGATTTTACCTTACCTTTATTATCCTATTATTTTACCACATTACTTTATTTCTTCTCATTACGTATTACCTATTTCTAAATTCTCCTTTATATTTCTATTTTATTCACTTTATGACTTTTAGTATCTAATTCTATATTTTTACCTTTATTTCTTATTTTTTCTTGAATATTGGATTTCACCTTATTTCTTCTTATTTTGTATAATCTATTTCTAAATTTTCCTTTGAATTTCTATTTTCTACCTACTTTTACAAAGCAAAATAAAGCCCGTGAAACAACGGGTGCTTCAGCTAGTTTATTAAATTATATTATTTTTTATTTTTTCCTAAATTTCTTTTTTCTCTTTTAATAAATAACACCAAAATTTTCGCTTGTTTATCTCCATCAGTATTACTTCTCAGTCTTATTTCATTTCTATACTCTATTATTACACACTTTTTTAATTTCTCCAACTATTTCTTTATTTTTTTTTCTACACCTGGTTTTTCCTAATTTCTTCTTTGCTCTCTTATTACATATTCCAATTTCTGCCATCTATTTCTTGTTTCTCTCTATTTCTTCTCTATACTCTCTCATAACATACTCTAATATCTGCCATCTATTTCTATATTATTCTTATCTATTTCTGGTTTCTCCTGATTTCTTCTCTGTTCTCTTATTACATATTCTAATTCTGCCATCTATTTCTATATTTTCTTATCTATTTCTTGTTTCTCTTTATTTCTTCTCTATACTCTCTTATTACATACTCTAATATCTGCCATCTATTTCTATATTATTCTTATATATTTCTGGTTTCTCCTGATTTCTTCTCTGTTCTCTTATTACATATTCTAATTTCTGCCATCTATTTCTATATTTTCTTTTCTATTTCTTGTTTCTCTTTATTTTTTCTCTATTCTTTCTTATTACATACTCTAATATCTGCCATCTATTTCTATATTATTCTCATCTATTTCTGGTTTCTCTTGATTTCTTTTCTGATCTCTTATTACATATTCTTATTTCTGCCATCTTTTTCTATATTTTCCTATCTCTTTCTTGTTTCTCTTTATTTCTTCTCTATGCTCTCTTATTATTTACCTACTCTAATATCTGCCATCTATTTCTATATTATTTTTATCTTTTTCTGGTTTCTCTTGATTTCTTTTCTGTTCTCTTATTACGTATACTAATTTCTGCCTTCTATTTCATCAATTACCATTAAATTTAAATTTCCTTCGTTTTCCTTACTTTTCTGAACTACATTTTTCTTATCGTTTGTATTAATTAATTAGTAATTGCTCTTATTTTTTTATATCATTTCTTCATTCTTTCTATATTTTTTTTCTATTTTATCTATGTACCTTATAGTCAAAAAATTTCTATTTTCTTATATTTCCTTATCGTTTATTTTTACTTATTTTATTTCCCAATACTTTATTGTTTTCACACTTCCTGCATGTTTTCCTATTTTCTTCTTATTTCTTCCAATTTGTTGTATCACCTCATTCATTGTTAGTACATTTGTTATAAAACCGTAATATATTTAGTTTCTACTTATCTACTTTCTGTACGTAAGCCTAATAATATCGCATTTCTTATTCTTTCCCATATAACCTTATTATAGTATCATTCTATATTTTTATTTAATGTCTTGACTAGCGTCTTGTTTCCACCTTTTGTACATAACTTCATACAACCTACTCCTTATTTCTCATTCAAAACTATTACTTCTGATTTCTTCTTCATTCTTGATTCCATTTACACGTACTGTCTTATCATTTCAAATCCGTTCCAATATTTATACCTTATGTCCACTTATTTTACGTAAGTAACCACACATTCTAATAAATATGTCTTTATTTTGTAATTTATCGTATGACACTATAATTTCTTTTTACTTATTGTACCTATCATTTCTCTTTCCATTTCTATTTTCTTCCTATTTCTGGCATAACTTTTTTACTCTACAATAGTGTACAAAACTTATTACATTGTATTTCTTCTTCCTTCTTGTATGATTTTATCTATTCATATCTCTTTTTCCTTCTCATATCTAACATTATTACATCCTATCATTAACTATCGTATCATTACTTGGTCGATGGTTTTATAATTTATTTCTACTCTTTCTTACATCTTGTGCAACTTTTTATTATACATCTTCTTTATGTTTCTTCTTACTTATCTAACAAATTGCAAAATTATATCTTACATAATACTACTACATCTCCTTATTTGACCTTTTTTCTTTTCATTCATTGAATCTATTGAAGCTATTCTTGTAACTGCAATCCTATTATATATTATTATTTATTCCTATTTTTCGCATAACTATATCATATCCTCTTCTTGTTATCATATATATGTTGTGAGGCTGAAGGTAGTGGGAATGGGAAACAGAAGGGTACCTGGCTATTCAGATCTGGTCACCAAACATGGCTAAAGAGATATCAAGTAACTTTTCAATTCTGAATGGTGATCTTATGCCAGGGAGATACTGAGAGGTTATCTTTCACTCTGGAACGTGCCACAAGTATACTATATATTATTTTTAATTAATTAATTGTGAAATAACTTTACAAAAACTTTGAAAAAAATTTACTTGCTCACGCCAGGATTTGAACCCGCGACCATTGGATTGTTAGTCGAAAACCTTATCCCATGACCACGGAGGCTGTCAAATAACTTTTTCTACTTATGCCTACTTACTTTGCTTGCTAGTTTTATCTTATTTATTTTATACACTGTTTCTTCTGCCATAATCGTTTGCCTCCACTTGATACTTTTGGATAAATTAATGATTATTAAAATGTTATGTTTGTGACCATCTACTCACATTGAGCCGTTGAGCAATTCATCCTCAAGACATTCAGTGTAATTACACTCATGAATCCATATTAAAATGTATTCTCGGTGTAAAAATTGGACGGTTTAAAATTAGAGCACGTTTTAAAGGCATAAATAACACATAAATGAAATCAAACCGGATTTTGTAGACATTACTTTCAACATTATTTCTATTTGCTGTTCACAAAATTCTTATATCATGTTAATGCTGGCCTTTGGGGACAATTCATTTGCACGAAAAACGATATTATTTTTTTACGTAATTATTTTCTTTATTTATGCACAAATCGTATACTTTATATTAGAATTTTAATGAAATTCGCGACAGGAAAAAATAAAGCAGAGCGCTACGTATTTTCTTTAACCGTCTGCAATTAATTTTCGTTCCGTGAAATGAAATCCTTTTATTTATATTGCCAACATTTTTTACGGAAAATTGAAAAAACTAACAAAGCAATTAAGGTTCACCGGAATTCAGTCGCATTAAAAATACTTAGGAATAAAGAAAAAATAGAAAAAAACATTTTATTTATTTTAACATCAGTATTTTCTAATATAAACGTTTATGATGTTCTATTTCTTACTCATCTATTAGTATCACTATATAATCTATTTCATCTATCTTAACAATACTTTAAATGATCTTTATTCATCTTTGTGCCTATTTCTAGCACTTATTTCCCCTAATTCAGAAGAGTGGTAAGAGCCCTGAGATCAATGGTTGAAAAGTCAGTAAAAATCAGTGTTTATTATAGTGATTTCTGTTTAAGTGTTTGGCGAGCGAATATTGTGATTCACAAATATCACTTTTACGAACACGTGCAATAAGGGTTAACAGTTTCATTTTCGCGTTTTTCGTATATCAATTTTCTGCAATTCCTAGCGTATTTCAAAATTGTCTTCTTATATGGTACGTTCCATTTACAACGATGGAACTGGCACTATGTTGAGAATTTCATTCCAGACCGATTAGGAAACTAATATGGAGTTCATGACATGAATTTAACAAAGCAGACAATTTATCAACACAGCCGGAAAGTGCAAAGTAACGTTAACTATTTAACCTATTTAGGTGCTTTGGACGTAAAACTTAATAAGAAACATGAAACCTCTCAGCATATTATAATGTAGGGAAAGATGCACTGTTAAAAATTTTCTAGCGGAAGACGAATCTTATGGCTGAGGAATCTCTAAGGTTGGTTCGTCCGCACTTTTTTAAAATTATTATTACTCTCTCCTCATTGTTAAAGGTTCAGCTGTCAATAATGCTACTCATTATTAGCTAACCTCCCATAGGAGTTGATCCTGAAGTAGATGAAGACTTAATATTTTTGCCATATACTCACTTTTACCTCTTTTCTCTTTTATTCTCCTTTTATTACTTTCCGTTTTTTTATCACTTTTAATTTATCTCTATCACTTTATATATCTTTTATTGCGTCATCTTTAACACATATATACAATCTATTCACACTATTTTCTTTCTTCTTTTTACAAAAATGTTTATTTATCATAATAATATTTCTTGTGTTCTAGTAATCCTTGTATTGTAGCATATATGCATTTTATTGTATTGTGTATTCCTTGTATTGTAGTATGTACCTATTCATTATAGTGTATTGTGTATTCGTTATATTGTACTATGTACCTATTCATTATAGTGTAGTTTGTACTCCTTGTATAGTTATCATCCTTTAATTGGTCTTGTCTAAATTGGTTTTTCTAATGATTCAAGTTGGGCTAATGGAATATGTATGCATATTATTATTAATACTTCATTGCAGTTCCAATGGAAAATAGATTCTGAACAATGCTGCTTTGCTTGGAAGAGCATTCGTTCCAAACTAGATCTAAGTAGACAAATGCTCCGAGCTACATAGTACCTAAACACTATCTTTTGCCCACTGTCCCTCCTTCTCCTCATAATAGTTCTTAGTTAGGTGGTGCCATAATCAAACTGGAACCAGACGCTATCATTATTTTATCTTGAAACAAAAATCTATTTTTCTGGTTCAAGTGGATCTACGATGTTATATTTTTCAGGCAGCCGAGATCAAAAGCGTTTAATGATTGCATTACATATAGTAGGTACATTATGTAAAAACATGTTCATGAATTGAATCTATTTAGGGATAGCTCGTAGGTCGTAAGCCCGGGGCAAATCGGGACGCTACTGACATTTATGTAGACACCTATTTGATAAATCTCTCTTATAACCACCCTTTTTAAAAATCCAACTTCATTCTTGATATTTATTTTTCTTTCCTCGAATCATTTCTTCTTCTTCGTAATTTTTTATTCACTTTTCTTTATAAATTCCTTCATTCATTTCCTCTCCTTCTTCCTTATAATTTCAACCTCTTTTTAAGTGACGATTCGATAAGCGGAAGAAATTATTTCACTAATGATCAAATTTATGTCCAAAGCTCAAGAGAAAAAACGTTTTATGTTTGCTGGCAGGTGAAAATTAATCAACAATAACGATCTTCTACGATAAAGGGTCGATGAACACAACAAATATAACTGAGAAAAATTAGGGTGAATCCAGTTTAAAACCTACCACCTACAACTACATACAACTGAAGTATACAAGCACCATATAAAAAATGATGTTAACATTTCTATAATCCATCCCCTTTCTTCTCTCATCTTCATCTATGTATATTCTTCATTCACAACATTATCATAATTTATCATCTTCACTCTCTCGATTAATCTATTCATTATTTCCTTCATCATTTAAATTCCACACTTTCCTTTGATCCAGTATTTCTTCAATATTTCCACTTCACAAAAATTGTACGAAAAATCATCTCTTCCGATCTGCTAATGTCAAATAAATATACCAATTAATAAATTGTATTCAGTCATTGACGAAGATAACACCATGATCGTCTTTCAATGAAAATGTGAAAGAGATAAATTAGACCCAGAAAATAAATAGTAACAATATCAACCGGGACAAGAACCTTAATGGTGGCAATAGCTCGATTGGTAGAGACACCAGTCTCTGTAAGACTCGAGGACATGGGTTCGAGTCTTTTTTATTTTCTTTGTCTTTTTTTGTTGTTATCTTCTTCAATGATTAAATATCACAATGAGGTTTATAAGCTTCCCACAAAAATAAAAAATATAAGTACCACAAGCAAATTACGATAATATGCCAAAAATCCCTCGAGTGGATAATTCGCTACATAATTTTATTGTTTGCTTTACATTACCTACCTCACTAAATACAATAACATTATCAGGCTGGTGACAAAACGTATAGTGGGCATAAATGAGAATTAATGCGAGCCCCATTCATTAAAACTTGGTAAAACTTTGCCATCTCTGTAACAAATGTAATTGGATAAAGGAAATAATATTATTTCTACGTATTCAGTGTAATTTTCAAGAAGTTTGAAATTTATTTTAAGAATTAACCTAAAAATTAATAAATTTTCTATGAAAATAAATACAAATATTTTTATAGCCTATTTATTTTCCCTTTTGCCTAATTTAATGTTTACATTGTTTTTTCTTGATGAACTTAAATTAACTAGAGTACCACCGTCCTGGGAAACATTTACTGGACAAACACCTCTGCGCATAGGTCACCTCAAGTGGTTTGCTGTGTTTAGTGACTAAGCAGCGGGGCCCGGCTTCAGGGGATGAGGTTTGTCCAGGTTTAGGCGGCGGATGCGTCGGTCCACCAACTGCGTGAAGGGCTCTCTCGTCGCGGGATGGAGCATACATCTGTTACTCTTGGACACACTGGCCCTCAGATTCCAACCTCCCCCTGATACCCTTAAAAAGACCCTCCACACCTCATCCCCATATACGACATGGAATTTGTTTTCTTCGGGGTCTCCTTTGTGGAGTTAATGAAAAAATTGTACTTTTCCTAGACATTTCCATTTTTGCATATTTCTTGCGTTAACTCTCCATAAATTAACAAAGTAAAAAAATACACTTTTCAAATACTTTGCATTTCAACTTCATGGAGATTGGCAGTAAGTTTAAAGTTATAAGTTTATAAGTTTCGCAATAGGAAAAGATTTTTTTTAATTCAAAAGGCCACACGCAGGCACTGATGCGATGTATGAATTTTTAAACTGTGAAGCATGGGAAAATATTGCTATTTCTATATAACTAGCTGAAGTTTCCGGCGTTGCAACGGTTTATACATTTACGGCTTTACACAGTTTTTGGAAATCAGATTTAGATAGTAGTTTTTATCTTATTTTGAATGTCAAATATGTAAAAATTCATTAAAAATATATCTATATTCTGCTCTAAAGGATGGGAAAATAAAAAAAAGTTGACATTTCAACAATATCGTGATAAAACTGTAGATTTTTTTTAACAAAAAAACAAATCTATACCGAGACACTTTACAAAGATAGATAGCGAAAGTTTGACCTGAGCAAACTCGACACATGAATTAATGGCACCCGTGGGAGACTTAATAATGCATTTGCATATCTACAAGTACAAAGAGAGAGAATATGTTAGAGTAAGATTGATCTTGGAAGATCTCACCGAAAGATAAGTACCACAAAGATAAGGTAGTAGGGAAGCATCCCTTTGGAAAGACAAAGGAATTCAGGTTTGTGGTCACCCACATTAGCATAAAGTCACCAAATTAATGTATGGATACCGGATACCGGAAGAATGAACATGGACAAAGGGTTGGAATGCTGGAAATATAATTCATGGAAAGCTGCATTCTTTGGGCATTAATAAAAAGTGTTCAAAGTAAGTAAGTCAGTCGACAAAAGAGATTTGATATGATAAGTGAGAGAGACATGAAATTTCATATTTCAGAAAAATAAAATACTTAAAATTGTTTCCGTATTTGATAACTTTTTTTATTAATTGATACTTATAATGCCTTACACACATTTTACACATCAGAAATGGCAGCCATCTCAAGAGAGATGTGTCAACGCGTTGTTGCAAATGTTCGTTCAAGATTGGAAGAGTGTTAGCAGTTCGAAGGGCGGAATCTGAACAGCATAATCTTTGCTAAATATTTTTCTGATCAGTGTATAGACTAAAAATGTAATAAAGAATATACAAAGAATTTTAGTGTTTATATTTTCATTCAACTATCAAATACCCGCTACCCTTTTTGAACACTCTGTAATTTCATTATTGTTGTAAGAAATAAACACTTTAAATTCAATAACGTCCTTGGATAAGTTCGAAGTTTCTTTTTGCTTTTGCAGAAACTAAAAAGTCATGTCATCCTCTCGTAGTTGTTTTACTTCTGCTACGTAATACAAACTAGTAAAAGTTACGACATTCCTATTAATATTTCAGCATTTAGTATTTTTTTATTCAGAAGGACAATAAAAACATTACAGTGGTCTTAAAGATAAAGTGCACATGCTTTCCGCGCCATTAATTTTTCGAATATCTTCTCCTCGGAATATCAAATTTCTGCCGAGCCTCGCTAAATGTAAATTTTATACTGCGCAGTATTTTTTTTCATTCTCTTTCCCATACTTCCCTGCACTTATTCAGCATATCTTAAAAGATTTCATAGCGGCAGAATTTTTAGTTTTAAGAGGGTGTCTGGGATTCTCGTGATCTCTAAATATTGTAAATATGAAATTCTAAGTTATTAATTTGAGACCTGCCCCAAAAGTAAGATTAAGTTTTTCTCCTTAAGTGCTATAAGCAGAAAAAATGTTATGTTTTAGAATTCACATTTATTTATTTCGTTATTTAATATCGACGGTATAAATATACCAATAACAATAAATCATATATAATTACATCAGAAGATATGAAATGATCAAAAACAAAAGAAGGATATAAAAGTAAAAGATACAAAAAACTTATCAGTAGATAATTTCACTAAAAATGATAACCAAATCAAATAAAGATATGGCACTTGTGTATTGTAATATCTTTATTTAGGAAAGTTTACACATTACAACTATACATACATATTATGGTGTACATTAATTTGTAACTTTTATATTTAAGGTTATAAATTTAACCAAAATGAAGAACTATTAATACAAACATAATATTTTGAAGGTAAATAGAAAATAAAAGCACAGTTGTGGTTTCTCAAATACCGCCTCACTAGGCTAGCCTGTGTTGAGGCAGAATTATTTGTGTTAGTTCCTAATACCATTGAACATACCTATACTTGTATTAAGAAGTATTCGCTCAATAATGTGGTGGTAATGTGGTGACTTCAATAACTGCAAATTTGGGTGAATGCACCGGTAAAGGCCCTATTCTTATTTTTAATCCAAATTTTTACATTATCTTTGAAATTTTTTTGTGAATCACATTGTTTTATGCTGTCTGGAAGAATGTTGTAGAGTCTTGTCGCAAAGTATTTAAAATTTCGTTGACCAAACGTAGTATGTGTTTTCGGAATTTGTAATAAGATTTTGTTATTGCTTCGAGTACATCGTGTATTTGAAATTTTTATGTAGTAATTATTTATATTTGAGTATAGATGAGTTAGGATGGTTTTTGCATATAGCTGCCGAACATCGAATACATTCATAATATTAAAAATTAGATTCGAGTCTGTAATTATAGGTAGCCTTAGAATTATTTTTAAAATTGTTTTCTGAGCCTTTATGATTGGGTCTAGTGCAGATGAAGTGCCGCCTCCCCATGCTATGATACCATACTCAATAATAGATTGGCAGACTGCAAAATAAATCATTTTCAGGTCTTGAAAGCCGAGAAAGTTTCGTATGATTCTAAAAAAGTGCATGGTTTTTCTAATTTTGTTTGCAATTATTTGGGTATGAAGGTTCCATTTGAGATATGGATCAATGGTGAGGCCGAGGTACTTCATCTGAGTAGTGCGCTCAATGTAGGGGCACTGACAACATTCATTGTAATTCAAACACGAGTGTATTCTGATGGAGGCATCATCAGGAGGTTGACCAGTAATATTAATACTAGGTGTGACATATTTAGTTTTTTCTGTGTTCAGTGTGAGCGTGTTTATATCCAACCATTTTTTTACCATGCTTATGTCCGTTTCAGCTTTTTTGTAGACAGCTAGCCAAGTGTCAGCTTCAAACAGTAAGACGGTGTCATCGGCAAAACTAACGATTTTCCCCTGAATATTAATGTTGCATAAGTCGTTAATATACAACAGGAACAAAGACGGACCTAATATACTACCTTGTAGTATACCGTAGTTAGATGAACAAGTGTTGCTAAGTATGTTATTTATTTTAACTTGTTGCTTGCGCTTATTAAGGTAACTTTTAAAAAAGTTAAGTTCGTTTCCCGTAATACCGATTTGTTCAAGTTTGTTTATTAATTTACTGTGTGATATTGTATCAAAGGCTTTGGAAAGATCTAAGAAGATTGAAATACATTTTTTCCTTTTATCAAGGTGTTTTACAATGAAATCTGTGACAGCGGCAATAGCGTCTGAGGTGCTCTTGTTTTCTTGAAACCCGTATTGATTTTCTGAGATCAGTTTATGGCTCACGAGGAATCTTACCAGCTGTGAGTTGATGACTTTTTCAAATACTTTTGATAGGCTTGTTAGTAGGGTTATTGGTCGGTAATTATTTATATCAGTCTTGTTTCCTGTTTTATGTATAGGAATAACGATACCTTGTTTAAGATTTGAGGGGAAGTGGCCCTGAGTGATACTAAGGTTTATTAAATGTTCTAGGGGCAATGCAATTTCCGTAGACAGCGTTTTCAAGATCTTGGTTGTTATGCCATCAAC
The DNA here is from genome assembly GCF_061612785.1 of Hesperophylax consimilis. NCBI lineage: Eukaryota > Metazoa > Arthropoda > Insecta > Trichoptera > Limnephilidae > Hesperophylax > Hesperophylax consimilis. The sequence goes on along the minus strand of NC_142841.1, from coordinate 3,134,605 downwards.
CCCGGCTGAAGAAGTGATTTTTAGGGAATTGATAATTTTTAGAATCTCTTCTTCTGACACCGTTTGGAAATTGAGTCTTCTGTTGGAGTATTGAAGTCCTGTTTCAGTAGGTTGAACATTCCCATAATTTGGTAGACGAGAAGCAAGATTTGAACCAATATTAATAAAGAAATTATTGATGTAATCCGCAACGACCTTAGGATTTTTTGATGTGTCAATAATTTTTCCATCAATGCAGAGTTTTTGTATGTCCTGTTTGTCTTTGGCATTTTGAGTATTTGTGGCTTCTCTTAGAATTTGCCATATTTTTTTGGGATCGTTATTGCTTCCTTTGATTTTGTCTCCATAGTAGATTTCTTTTGCCTTTCTAATGACTTCCCCGCACGTATTTCTGTATCTTTTATAGATGTTTAATGAGATTACGTCGTAAGGATTGTCTTTCACTTTTTTGTGAAGTGCATTTCTTCTGCGAATGCAGTTGATGATTGAATGACTTATCCATGATTTCAAGGGTTTAATTTTGTTTGGAATTTTTTTTGACAAAGTTGTGGTATTATTACTTAATTCATTTTTCAAAAAGTCAACAAAATATCTCCATGCATCATCTGAGTTTTTTATTTGGAAAAGCTCTTGCCAAGATTTATTTTTAATTGAGGTTTTTAAATTTTCAAAGTTAATATTATTGTATATAAGAGACTGATCTCGTCTATTTTGTGTGGTGTCGGATTGCAAAGTGAAGATTGTTGTGTAATGATCTGTAATTGTTGATTTGTAAACGATGCTTTTGTTTTGTTTATTAGTTTTGAGCATTATGTGATCAATACATGAACTTGATTCATTGACTATTCTTGTTGGTGTATTGATGGTACTAATTAATCCATGGAATTCTAACATGTTCAGGTAGTCGTGACATTGGTGATGTGGATTATTTGGGAGTATGTTGATATTTAAATCTCCCATAATTATCAAATTTTTAGTATGGGAAAGATTGGATAATATGCTATTAAGACTGTTTAGAAATGGTGTGATATTACGATTCGAAGGAGAGCGGTAAATTGCTAGAATGCAAGTGTCATTATTGTATTTTATTTCCAAACAGTTTGCGCCAGTAATGTCTATTTCCGTTACAATGGGGTTAAGATCATTTTTTGTGTATACGACGACTCCATCGTTCTGGCTATCATGTTTTGTCGAATTGAAGGAAGAGTAGTGATTTATTAATTTTGGAGTATAAATGTTTGACAACCAACATTCCGTGAGAATAATTATATCGAAGTCTATATTAAGGTGGTTAAGCTGTATCTGGAGTTCATTAAAGTTTTTATTAATTGACCTTATATTTTGGTGCATAATTGTAGTGTTTTTTACCTCTGCTATAAGGTATTTGCAAATTTTGGCATCTGAAGTAGTAAAAGGGTTGATTTGATCACCATGTTCTGCATGTACGCGATTAAAGTTAATAGCCATTATAAAATTTATAATTAACAAAAAAAAAGAATTGTTTAGTTCCCTTGAATGAGAGCTCCACTAATCCCTGGCCATCACTGGGGGTTTCAACCTTTTATTGCTAGTGCAGGAGTTCATTATTGTTACAGTGCGAAAATAAGCATAAAAGATATGACTCACCAATATTGGGGGAAACGACCCAGTGAATGACCGGTAAAAGTTGGACTCTCAATCAAAGAAATTAAACAATTTTTTTAAGATCATCCGAATGTTTGATGTAGTGTATTTGCCTGTCGCCGTCATTTTTCCTAATCATTATTTTACAGTCTTTGTACCAGACATATTTGAAGCCCATTTCTTTTGCCTTTGTTTTAGACCTCCACAGAAGATCTTTGAAATAGGGACCAAGGATTTCACCAACAAAAATCTTCTGGAATCCGTTTCCTTGTGTTGTAATTGTATTAAGTTGCCTTTTGTTCAGTAGAATTTGTCGTCTTTTTTGGGGGTTAGTAAATCTGACGTGGAGTTTTGGGGGGACTCCAGGTCGTCGGTCCGGAATTTTCTTGATGTCGAGGATGTCATCGCTTTTTAATTCGATTCCTGAGACTGCGGCCACCCGTTTAATAATTTCTGCAGGCTGCTCACCCTCTTTTACTTCGATCCCAGTAAATTCAAGGGTGTCTTCATGAGTTACTTGCTCCACTTCTGCCAGTCTGACTTCCAGGCTCTTTATTATTCTGTCTTTTTCCGTTAGCTCCTTTCTCATTAATTCAACTTCCGAAACCAGTTTGATAATGGTCTCCATCTTAAGATGAATGTCATCGTACTGACGGCTGATGAAGTCCCTTGTGTTTCTGGTTTCTTGATTTTCGTCATCTATTTTCTTTATTATTGCTTGTTTAAATACTTCCAATTTCTTTTCCATTTTCATCTCCATTTTCTCCAGGAGATTATCGAAGTTTAAAACGTAGGGCTCAGATGAAAGGTTAGCAGCTGTCGATTGTCCTTTGTTTCTCAGATTTTTTTCTGAATTTGCCATTTTGGTTGACTCTGTGGGTCAAACACTGCCTCTATTACCCTTTTGGTTGACTTGAGATGTACTGATAATTTTTCGATTTTAAACTATTGATAATTATTTATTCACTGGTCCATCACTGACAAATCAAACACTGACTTAGTAAAACTAACAATTCTCATCGGATTTGACACATCCACGGGGAAATTTACTCGCTGTACCAGATTGTTAACTATTTATTTCGGGAGCAGATCAAAACACAGCTGTCACTCGATTATAGGTATTGTTGTATATGATTATACTTACATTGGTTGTGCAATGCCATCCATTCATCACCTTATTTTTTTTAGTGTACAATATTGCACCATTAAGACTGCACAATTTTTAGTTACTTTTAAAAAACTTCTTCCTTCTAAAATATTAGTAGGTACCATATTTTTTATGTCTTGTTTAAAACTTCACTGAAAATGTCAGATTTTATGTTATTCTTTATTTACATTTTACATATCTTTCTATTTTTACCAGCTGTACCCCGCCACGCATTGCTGTGGCTCAGTCTGCCCGTGCAGAGATAGAGAAACATAGCGCGTGTGGCTTTTACGTCCAACAGATGGCGCAGTTTAAAAAAACTTTTATATTTATACATTTACACTTTACTATTGTACTTTAAACTTAAGCCATATGCGTTTTATAATCTACTATAATACCATTGACGTATTGTAGAACTACGTATTGTATAATACCCAGGCACAGGCTTTGCCGTTGTGGGATTTTTGCTACACACAAAAATGTATTTTCATTTGCATAACTTTTCCAATGCTGTTTCGAGATTTTCAATATACATTTTTTAAAGACTTACTATAATTAATATTAATGGAAAATATATGATAGGATAAATAGCCTTCTTGTAAAATATGATTTAAGATTTTCACGGCCAAAAGTATTTTTGTTATTTGTTTTTGGGGTATTATGCCGTGTTGCGCTAACTCCTTCTTTAGCCAACGTTTCGGACAGCATTGCAGTGTCCATCATCAGGGCAGATGTGTTATTTTGACTTAAAATAAATTTAAAAAAAAACTTAAAATAACACATCTGCCCTGATGATGGACACTGCAATGCTGTCCGAAACGTTGGCTAAAGAAGGAGTTAGCGCAACACGGCATAATACCCCAAAAACAAATAACAAAAAAAAAAAAAAGCCGTCTTGTAGTTAAATAACTTCATGTAATCTAGGTCAAAGCGAGAGTTTGAAATGCTCATTCCTGGTATTGTTACATTTAAACGTGATTTTTAAACGAGTAGCTCTCGGAGGTATATGAAATCCAATGACGATAATTACACCTGAAAAAAAGATCAAATAAGCTTTAATTAATATAAAAATAAACGGCCTCCATGGTCGAGAGGTGAGGCTGTTGACTACGTATCCGAAGGTCGTGGGTTTGAATTCTGGCGTGTGCAAGTAAATTTGAATGGATTTGTGTTGTTTTACAATTATTAATTTACTAAAATTAATAAATAGCGGATTTGCGGCAAGTTCCAGAGTTGCAGATACTCTCAGAATCGCCCGTGCGAAAGACCAAAGAAATTCGCAGTGTTTTATGACTAGATCTGAATAGCCAAGTACTTCCCCACCTTTATCTTTCCCATCTCCTTCCCCTTCACCTTCCTTCAGCCTCACTGGCGATATCACAGTCTCACATGCTATGGTATCTCCAGTTTGAGACGATTGGGAGCAGTTGAAAATTTTGCGCGGAACGCACTTAAAAAAAGCTTTCAAAGATCCTCGCATTACCCTTTCTGTTTTCCACAGCTTTTTCTTACGTACAATCAATCATCTTCGTTAAATATTAAAAAGTTTTACTTGGTAGAATTATGAATTTTTGTTTTAAATTTTTTTTTTTGAAACCTGACTTAGCAATAGATAACAAAAAATGCAATTGTTAATGCTCTATGCAAATGCACTTATTGAATAAAACCTCATAGGTGTATGCAAAAGCAAGATTATTAAAATTAGTTGCCACTATGTGGCCGGGAAGAAGTTTGACAAAGCTTTTCTATGGAGAAACATTTCACGTGAAATAACGTAACGGAACTTAATCATTACCAAGTACGGTTTTATGGCTTATGAGAAACTATTTTTTTATCGTCAAAAATATATCAGGAATATAAACATTTATAGCTTAAGATTTAAAAGGGAACATTAGATACAATAACAATTAAATTCAATAGAAAACAATGTATAACGGCACATGTTGCATTGAAATTGCTTCCTAATTACAGTTTTAGATAAACATGAAAGTGGTCTGTTAATAATTTAAATGAGACGAAATTAAATGGTTATTGTTGGAATTGGGTGACTTTATGTGTAGTACGGAAAGAAGGAAAACTGAAAGACCAATGAATTACCACTGCATCTCTGCACACAACACAATCACAATATAGTAATTTCCACTGCGATAATCGCTACGACAAAACGAATGAGTACCTAAAATGATGAACTTACAAGATAGTCAACTTCCATCTTTTCAAAGATTATATACACGAAAAAACAACTTCCTTCCAGGGTCGTCCCAATCATTCTTCCGTTTTTAATTTTCAAAAAAAATTCACTCGAATTGGCATTATGTTCTTGCATTGTTCTAAATTTCAAAAGTACTTTTATCCATCGAGGTGATGATTAAGGCTATCTCTACCTACGGTAGGAACTGGATAAACGACATCCCGGTAGAAACTAAGCATATATCCTCATTTCAAAACCATACAATACAGTTATAAATAGAGAATAATAGTAGATATATTTAAATTGCAAATAAGATGCATTACTAGGCGACCCTGTATCGAAGCCGAATGTTGAACAAAGTAAATGAACACACTGTATATGATATACCAACACATATAATATATAAGTTCCAACGAAACCATTTACTTACCAGTACAACATTACTCATCGTCAAACGAACCATAATTTTATATGAAATTCGCTGGATTTGAGTGAGTTCACTGGTTATTGCACGACCTTTATATAGTATTCATTATTTAGTGGCGATTTTTAATTGATTTTAACTTTTTATTTGTCTTGTTTCATCGGGTAAGTTATTATATAGCTTAAACGCAAAATATCTGACGTTCAAATCTTATCTTACTATGTATTCACATCTATATTTCATCTTACTGTATTTTCATTTCCTTCATTCATCATCATCATCGTCGGTGGATAAAACCGTCACACGATTAGTCCATAGTAGTCCACAGAATATGGAATATGGGAGCCCTCAGAATGATTAAGGTAATCCTTAAACCATCGACCACTCATGGATTGATAATTGAGACAGAGCCATTAATACTCCAGATAAACCAAAGGTTTCCAACATTCTCTGGGTAACCGCCCACTTTCCAAGTATATTTTTCTTCAACGCCCACTTCCGCCTCTCCATTAACTCTTGACAGGCCAAGACGCCAAGTAAAACGTCTGTAACCAAGTGGATCTTTCGACAACCCCATGATTTTTCTGTCTCATGGGCTTTTATACTAAAGAAACTCCAATTATTCAGTCAATTATTAATGGTAACTTGTGTATCTGCGCAGGAATACGTAAAATACCAAAATGATATGTCAAGTATTTTATCTAATATAAGGAGGATAGTAATTCTGGGCACTACCTACTCCCCCACTTGGCTGCGGGATAGTTTAAAAGCTTTTTTATTTATTTTAATACATAAGGCACAACATATAGGTCATATTTTTATTTACGTGTGCCATTAACACGAGTATAAAGTGTAAATAAAGAATATCTAAAAAGTTTGTGAACAAAAAATATATGAATTCAAATATACGGCGTTGCGTTGTACGGCCTAATGTGTGACGTAATAGTTGGCTTATAAGATAATAGGAGGCATCATAAAAAACTTTCCAGCCCTATTTGGAGAATCCGGTAGAGAAGACTAAAGTCATTGAAGAGTTGTAGGGCCATCGGAAGCCAGAAATTATCCTAACTTAGCACTCAATAAATGAACAGTATAACAAATGGAAGAAAACAAAGAAAATGCGGAATTTATTCCCCCAGGACTTCCGCCAGCTTCCCTTCCATTTTGCTTCTTTCATCAGACGAGAAAGAAAAAGCTCCCACTTTGGTAAGGAGATTGGAATTTGCATAAATTCTTCAGAATCTCCTTTCTTCGCATCGGGTCTCTACGTTTCTACTTCACCATTACCCCTTAATGCTTTTGGGATTGTGCTTTGTGCTATTGTTTGGAATTATTTATTTAAATAATTGATGAATATTGTTCTTTGCAAAGCATTATTTTTCACCTTTTTCCAACAGCTTACCTTTATTCTTAAAAGTTCTGATTTAAGGAAATTATTCGAATTTTAAAAATTAACAACATGGGTAGCAAAAACAAAAAAGTTTTAGTAATAATAAAAACATATGTGTTTTATTATTTTTCTTTCTTTTTCGTAACAAATAGAGATAGTGATATCCTCACTGGGATCTCCCGTGCTAAGGATCCATTTACATATGGTTAAAATTTAATGGTATGGATAATGTACAGTAATTATAAATATATTAAATAGTGTTTTATATTATAATAAATAAATGTGGTGTTTTAAGTGCAGTTGTGTGGTTTTGGTTTCAGTCTGTATTTGTCGTCAGTATTAATATTATCTATTTCTGACCCCTGAGATTTAAATGTTATAGTATAGTTGTGAGTTTTTAATAATATTTTGTTGTAGAGTTCAGTGTCAAAGTATATGGAAGTATTTTAGCCCAAATTTTGTATTTGTAGTTGCTTGTTGGGTATGTTTTTGACCCTGAGATCTAGCGTTTCCAATATGCGGTGTTAGTTGTTAAATTTATGTTTTGAATTTATGAATATAAAGGTGTCTTGTTTTAGAATAGAGTTCTTTCATTGACATGATTTTACGTTTGTTGAAGATTTCGTCAGTGCTAGTTCTCACAGGTGTATTAGTCCTATTTAGAAAAGCCGAACTCAATAGTCCTTAAAGTGATTGAGTTTTAGCTTTAGGTTTCCAATTGCTATTAGAAATAATGTTATCGAGGCATTTAAAGGCAACAAAAGGCGTAAGTAAGTTTTCTTCTAGAAACAGCGCGTACGTGCAAACCCGCAAATTAAAAAAAGCCCAGTAGTTTGATTCGCTCCCTTCGCTTAGGCTCAGGCCGAGGGCTTTCTTCGATTTCACAACAACACGAAGTTGCGCTGGGGAGGAAATAATTCCACCCTACGTGGCGCAAGCGCAAAACTGTCTGGAAAATGCGTTACAATACGGCAAACAGTCAGTCGTGACTCACTCTCCTAGCCTCCCAGTCGCCGCCCGCCGGCCGCGCCATCACTCGGTGGCAACAACAACACAACTATGTCAGTCAATTCGCAACTAACTTCAAAGTGAAGTAATGTTCTTTTTTCCAAAAGTGATCCGCCGCGAAAAAAATAATTAGCCCGCGCCGTTTTTGAATCGTCACGTTGGTAGCGAAAAAGCGCGGTATTTTTTTACACGCTGCAGTTGTCAAAGTCTGTGGTGTCGATCGAATCGATTGTCTCTGGTCTCATTTATTTACTTTATTTTAAACAAAGTGGCTACGCTGGTGCAAGCGGGTAGGGAGGCGAGGGGAACATGATATGGTGAGTTTTCCTTATCTCTGACAAACTTTGAAACCATTTTTTTATCGTGTTTCAACTTCTGTATAAACTCACGCACTTTTGACGCAGAACACATACAAACATAGTCTACTAATCAATAATTAAAACAAATTCAACTACTCCTTAATTTTAAATAAAATGATTCTTGTTGCGTATATTTTTTAAACATTTTTTATAATATATTTTGCCGTCGACTAATAAATGCAAGTATGAAGTTCATGACCTGATTTAAATGGAATGAAAATTTTTGACATTCTTTTTAGAGTATTAGAATAATGAATAACCAATTTACAAATAGAACTATCCAAATGTTGTTACTCTTAAAAGTGGACTGACCAATTCAAAATTACACATAAAGCAAAATCTTTGCTAAGTTCTCTTTGTTTTTATTCCTGCACCATTTCTTGGCAGTTCCGCATTGGATATTTTTGCTTTATTTTAACGACAAAAATGGAATTAATGAATGAAATACACACTTTAACACCACTTTACAGTCCGTTCTAGCACTTTGGCGGCTATACAAAGGTTGTGAGAATACACAAAAATTAAAAAGTTTTCTTAACACATTTTTCTACCACAAAGTTACTGGGTTTATGTATCAAATTATATTCAAATCTAATAAAGCCATTGTTCCCAGAATTGATTATGTAGCTTTTCTTTGTTTGTAAGAAATATTCGAATTAGTAATGAATAATACTTACCTGACAAAACTTTCAAATAGCTGGTGAGTCATTGGAATTTCGCTTCTGGAATATTTTTTTTTACCTAGTGTTGTTTTTCGGAACGTTTTTCCAACTACGAATTTAAGAACGAAAGAAAATTTTGAGAAACGTTTTAAAATTTTGTTGACATGTTATCATGTATTTTTCATCACCTTTATTATTGATTCGGCATTAAAAAATGAAACGCATATAGGTATGTATATATATTTTTTTAAATTTATTTTATAAAATACAGTATAATATAATGCCAAATATAATTATTTAAATTTACATAATAAGAAGATATTTCAAATAATAATTAAAGTAAACATGTTTACCATTACGATCCTTATCTGTGGTGTGTATTAACTACACATTGCTTCTAATAACTTTAATAACTCTATAAATATAATACATTCTGGGTTCAGATTTTAGGTAATCCTCCGTTATACATTTATGGACTGAATTAAAAAATAAAATTTTACATAGTCTTCGAATTCAATTAAAAATCAGAGATTTTTGTTAAAAATCGGAAACAAATACACCAATACAATCAACCATGTGACACTGTTACGCGAAGAGTGTGCGAGGAAATGACACGCTATTGATGTCCCGCTTTAATTCGCTAGAAATCCACACGTCCGCAGTTGTATTTTGATTTAGACCATCGATACCTACGACCGCATAGCTGTGTGTGTGCTAGCCGCCAGCCAGTCGGTCGCGGACCGTCGTTAGATGTGTACCCCTCGCACGTTTTTTTAGCCTCTGTCGATGGTTTTTTCTTGTTTTCAGCAATTAACTTACAATTATTATCACTTTTGATATAAATATAATAAACATAAGTGATTAGCTATGAATATTCATATTTTTCCGATGTTAAATCGCTTATCTTGAGATTTGTTTTGACTACACAGCACCGGAACGCGTGGAATTTTTTAGCACAGTAAGGGAAGGGTTAAAAAGGCCTACAGAAAAATCCACTATGGTATATATATATATATCTCCTAAAGATAACCCCCAGCAACGCCGGGTAAAAGTCAGCTAGTATATCATATGAACAGCAAGAACATTGCTTACGCTGTCCTCGAACTGAGAATTTGTTTATTTCAAAATATTTTTATTAGTCAAATTTTATCAAAAATTTGTGACTACAAGTATCTTTTTGATAAACTTAATTTGTCTCTGTAAAATAACCTTTGAAATAAATGATTTCTTCCCCACCACCAATCAGTAAGTTTTTTGTATTTCTCCCATAGATTTGGTTTCCATTGCTGTCAAACGCATTTTTCAATGTAAATGTATTAATATATACCATTACTGCGGCGGACAACAAAATTCAATTCTGTGGGGGATTTCGAAGCTTCATAATTTCAGCAATTTGCTTGAAGTCTGAACAAACTTTCAGCAGGCGGTTACTATTTGATTGGTAAGTTTGTCTTACCTTATACCAACATCCTCAGTTACCTGAAAACTTTCAAAATAACAAACAGTTTTTTTAAATTATAGATACAAAACTTTACTAAACAATACAGCATGAAAATCTCGTTATTATTAGCTTATAATGGGTATTTTCACAAACTATGTGAATACCGTTAAAATGCGTGGAAAATTTATAGTTTTTATTTGACCGAATTTTTTAAAATATTTTCATTCATAATTATTGATTTTAAATACCGCACTTTCTGAAACGGTTCCAACTGGCTACAGCGTCGTTATGACATAGAAAACGTCACTGGCTTGCAAGATGACCGTCACCAATATCGCACGGAGTGACGTCAACGCCGCCGAATTCACGAATAAAAACGAACATGTTGGTTTGGCGGCAATCCAAAATGGCACATTTTAAATGGTCATGGAAAATTTATTCGTCAACATGAAAATAAAATAAAATTTAAACATTATTGAATTTATTTGATTATTTTTTTTCGAGGATAAAAACAATGTGAATACCCTACTAATTAATTGTTTTTTTATTGCAAAAATGTAGAATGTTGAACAAACAAAATTAAAATTTCAATTAGTTAATGCTAGAAACTAAGATGTAAGCGCAATTAAAAAGATAAAACAAAGACTCCTAGATGGAAACAGAATATATGACGCTAGGGTGAATGGCAGAAGAAGTCGCGGTCGTCCGAGGAAGACCTGATATGATCAAGTGAACCAAATATTCGAGTCGAGCCATTTCAAGAGTCAAGACACATACAGAAGGTTAGAAAATAACAGAAGGTTATGCAGGAGAGGATGAATGAATGTGATTGAAACAATGCATGTGTGTCAAGGGAGAGTTGTTTAGCGGTCCGTTATCCCTGCCTACTCTTACGGGAAATGACTTGATGGTTAGTTAGTTGGAAATTAACATTTGAAAAGATTTGCGATTATCTAAATACTTTGCGACTTATAGCTTTTTTATATTCAAAAGGAAAAATCCCTGCAATGTTTTTGTTGCTTTACACATACAGTTTTTCAAAGGGAAAAATCCCTGCAATGTTTTTGTTGCTTTACACATACAGTTTTTCAGAGAGAAAAATCCCTGCAATGTTTTTGGTGCTTTACACATACAGTTTTTTATGGGTAAAAATCCCTGCAATGTTTTTGCTGCTTTATACACACAGTTTTTTAGAGGGGAAAATTCCTTCAATGATTCTGCTATTTTATATACCTACTTGATATTTTACGGAAAAATCCGTGCAATGTTTCTGCTACTTTTTGCATAAAGATTTTGGGACGGAAAAGCTAAAGCGAAAAAATCGTGCAATGTTTTTATATCCACATAGATTTTCGGACGAAAAAGCGGACAATGTTTTTGCTTTTTACACACACAGATTTTTACATGGAAAACTTCGTGCAATGTTTTTGCTACGTAATACACATAGATTGTTATGTTGAAAAGCCGTGCAACGTTTTTGCTGCTTTATACATGCAGATTTTTGGATGGAAAAATCCGTGCAATATTTTTAATATTTTTTCTAGAATAAACACTTATTATTATTACTTCATACGTTCATACACAGAGATTTTCAGGACATGATGCTGCAGGACAATATATGGAGTACATTGGATATCAGATCTACTTTAGAAATTTAATTTATTACTGTCAAATAACAAAGAAAAATTACTTAGCTTTTATATTCTCAACACGATTTTCCGACATTTTGGTTGAAAAATAAAAAGTTTATTTTATGGCAAACTTCCAAACTCTTTCTAAACTAAGCTTTAGAGGTTTTGCGAACTAATTTCAAAATATTTGTAAATAAAATATATAACGTTTTTTTGCAATTATAAATTTACCCGCGTTATTTAGTACAATATTGGTTTAATCACTTTTTCAATAAAAAATATCAAAACTATTGGTTCTCAAACATGTTGAAATTTATTACTATTGTAAATTAAAATAGTGGTTAAAGCTAAGTAATTTATTTCTCTTCTTTGTTCCCTTCCCGCTCCAACAGCTAAAATGTATATATGTCTGTGAGTATTGTGTATCTTATGTTTTTTTTAATATTCTCCTGATGAAGGAAAGGTTCTTCCGAAACCTATATTGTAAATTATGGCGAGCAAAAAAGTTAACGCTTTTTTCAAATACAATGTAATAATTTGAAATTATATTTTTTTGTGAAAATTTCTTTTACAGTGTAGATTACAAAAACTTTTATCTGTATATTGAAGATGTTACGGTTATGTCGAAACCGGTTGGTGTATCCTCGTAAATAATGTAGTGGCATACAGAAATTAAAAGTATTTCATGAGTATTGCGTCGATTGCGTGGTCCATTTTATGCATTACATATTTTTATAAACAAAATTGAAAAAAAATTACATATCTTGCAAATCGCACAATCGATTTAGTAATTAACATTGTTTTGTTTACAGATTGAACAATTTCTATTTCGAATTTTTAGTGATAAAAATATCTTTAACTTTACTGCAAAAGAACTGGCAACATTGCAATTTGGCAGACTGGAGCATGCGCATATTTAAAATACCTTCGAAATATTCCGAAATTCTATGAGAATTTTTTTATTATTAACAGCTTACAACAGATAAACGACATTATTTAACTGTATAAACAATGCATATCTTTCCATGAACTATTTTATAGCTGTTAAATTTAAAAAAATTCCCATTCCTTTAAAAAACAAATTACGAAATGGATCCTTACCAGAGATGTGCTTTATTTCAAATAAATCCATTTCAAATGGAAATGCAAAATGCAAAATGGGTATTTTCCATTTTGCATTTTAAATGCTTTTCTAAAAACCATTTTGCATTTTGCATTTTAAATGCTTTTCTCAATGCATTTTCCATTTTAAATGCCTTTTGCAACATTCTTCCTACTATCTCCACTCATCTTTTTTTCATAAGCCCCAAATATCAGTCGGTCCTCAACCTCGCTATGAGAGATAATTTACAATTGTCAAGTTGCTCCCTGGTAGGAGCCCTGGCAATTGAGTGATACCATTACAAAAAATAGTGATTCAAATACTGAACATGGGGTCATGACGCACAGTGGGCTGAAAATCGCCTTTCATAGACATAGAGACTTGAATTTTCAAGGGTCTTTTTTGACTAGAAATGGATTCTGCTGATCATTACTATGCTATAAAATTTCTTATGAAGCAATGAAGGAGTTATAATTTTTTTAAGAAAAATTTGGATAAGAATATAAATAAGGATATAGTGGCCAACCTTATGATTCCAGAGATAGCCTCACTTTTAATGTCAGTGCCATACAAATTTATCTTAAAAAAATGATAACGCCTTCATTTGTACACGCAATTGCTTCATACAAAATTTTATAGAATAGTAATGATCAGCAGAATCCATTTCTAGCCAAAAAAATACCCTTGAAAATTCAAGTCTCTATGTCTATGAAAGGCGATTTTCAGCCCACTGTGTGACGCTGTAATATTAAATGTTAGATAGCAGTTTCTATGTTTTTACGTTGGCAACATTAGTCCCGTACAAATTTTTTGTGGTTTCATAATCTGTAGTCGTGGTTTTTTTGTATTTACCATCATGTAATATGTTTGTTCTACATTGATGCCCATTATTAAATGACCAAGTTGTTTAAAAATTCTATAATTATTTTAATTGTTTGACCTGAGAAACCATTTTGCATTTTCAATGCATTTTGAAAATAGGTATTTTGCATTTTGCATTTGAAATGCTTTTCTAAAAACCATTTTGCATTTTGCATTTTCAAATGGAAAAGTTTTGACCCATTTCCATTTTGCATTTCAAATGGTTTTGGGTACCCATTTTGCACATCTCTGATCCTTACACAAGGAATACATTACACATTCATTCTAAACTCTATCAATTTAATCACCTTTCAGACAAAACATAATATATCCTTATTCCCTAACTTAGCGGTATGGTACGTACATAATTAATTAGTGTGATCTATATACTAATAATTTCTGAAATTTTTCATTTTCTCATGATTCTCTAACTTCTCCATCCTCTTCTTGCAACCCAAACTAGCTATACATCATTTTTATTTTTTATATTGTAGAAATGCGTAGATTCTATGTCCGCAAACTGTAAAATTCACCCGCTATAATACAGGGTCATCCCTAGCATAGAGGGTGAAATATCACAAAAAACCACATGTACTGTCTAAATCATGTATCAATAAAATAAGTAAATAAATGCCAGTTTTTATTTTACATTTCTGTTTGTAAGGTTTCACGTACACGGTTGTTTTGAAATTGTATAAAATTTTCGCCACGTTTATTAGTCAGAATGATAATGTATTAGTATAATGAGAAAATATATAATTGGTTTCTCAGTTAAGTAAATTGCACATGTATAAACCGTATAAACAAAACATATTGTAAATGTTGATTTCCCCAAAATAAGAACAATTAAAATAAATAATATTCTATCACAAAGTTAAAATGTTAATTATATTTTGACACGTTCAAAGGTTCAAGGTAAAATATCAATGTCTCAACTTAATTTCTTTTTAAAAACAGTTTCCAAAACAGCCTTACCACGGTTGATTGAATGGTTGATGATTGTATCGATTAAAACATTGAAGAGTAAACAAACGCATTGATTTTACTTTTGTCTACATATAAAAAGTTTGTGGGATTGTGTAATGTATTTCTAAGACGCAATTGAAACATTTCAGCCAAGTCTTGCACCTTTATTTAATTCACAATGAAAACCTTATCAAGTTCCAACGTATATTCACCTGGCACTCAACCAAGTATTTCACTGGCACCAAGTCATCTTCAGTATTCACTGGGCCTTAGATTAACCACTTTGCCATTTAACACGGAATTGTTTATAAGTGAGCACCTCTGGGAAAGATCAAAGAGAAAATGTGTATGGAATAGAAATCAAGAAGACTTGTGAAGACTTGACAAGAAAAGAGGTGTTTGAGGGAACACAAAGGGACTCTTGAGAGGCCTCACAAACGACTCTAACAACTCTCGGTACGAGATTTCTTACTTTGTGGCTAAACAAATCAAAGAAATTGCGAAGGTGTGATAATAGGACTATTTTGGCTAGATTGTGTTATTGTTACGAGTACACTTGGTGAAAAAATATAATCAAAGACTTTGAAAAATATATTTTTTCATAACAGAGCTTTTCTTAGGGGCTATTGAGGTCAGTATGAGGGTGGCGAGAACATTAATTAAATAGAAATTTTTGAATAAGACGTGTTTAATTTTTTTCCACGTACTAAGAGTCGTGCTTATTTTTGAAATATCTTAATGAGTCAAAACTCAAAATATAATATTTTAATCATAGAATAAAATATTAGCAACTCTCAAACATAAAGCTACATTTAGAGGCGCCACTGCATAGTAATATCTTGTCGAAACTTGTTCCACTATTAGAACGCGATAAGCGGTGCGAGTAGACCGGAATCGGTAGTTTTAGTTAGCGTTAAGAGAGTTCGAGATCAGTTGGAGGTCAAAAAGCGAAACCTATTTTTTCGCTTCATGTCTCATCTAAATATAACATCAATGCTCTCAAACGAAAATTAGAATATCTTAATGAGTAAAAACTCAAATTGTAATTTTTAATCAAGGAACGCAATATTAATGACTCTCAAACAAAAATTTGAAACAGAAAAATGAGAAAAAGATTTGGTCACATCTTGGATTGAACCCAGGACCACAGCCTTGCTGGGGCTTTGCTCTACCACTGAGTTAATTTAATTCAATCAATTTTATTTATTTATTTTAAAAACATTACAAAATTAGTCTTTAACTCTTGACAGGCCAAGATGCCAAACAAAACTTCTGTAATCAAGTGGGTCTTTTTTTGATTTTTCTGTGTCAAGTTATTGTTTGAGAGTCGCTAATGTTGTATTCAATGATTAAATCATTTATACGCTACATATGTTTCAATATGCGTATTTTCAAGAGTGGTGTATAAAATTCAATGGATTCTAGGACAACACGTTGCCCATTTGAATAATATTATGATATAAATAGTTATTTTCTTCTGTTGAATCGATGACCAAGAACACATATGAAAGGTGAAAGCCATAGACAAGAAAAAAGTGTTTACAAATGAAAATAATTCCAAAATATTGGACATATTTACGCTTATCATAAGAGGTTTTAGAAACTCATTTCCAAGGCCGAAAAAGCTACCTATATAAATTGTATATCCGCTCGCGTGCCCCCGACGTTTGTCGCTTCTAACACTCGATCTTCTAGAGTTCAACAGCTCTGTGTTTCCTCCCTCCTACAACGCGGGTATTTTCAAGACCCGTGTTCACTCCTTCCGTGTATGTCCTTGTTGTATACAATTTTATTCGAAAAATATTTGGGTAGCAGGTTGTTTACAATTTTGTGTAAAAATATCATCGTGTTCAAGGTCAACATCTGTTTCACCGTTAGCCAATTTAGTTCGTTTAATATTTCATTTACTTTTGAATACCTATTTCGTCTGAGTATTGTTCTCATTGCCCTATTTTGGAGAATTTGAAATTTATTTTGCTCTCGGTCGTTACACAGGAAAAGGATAGTTGAGCAGTAATTAAAATGTGGAGCAATAATGGAGTTATAAATGGTGATTGCAGTTTTTTCGGACAGTTTTTGGCGAATTCTTCCCAAAAAAGATTTTTTTTCCAATTTTCTTTTGGGTATATTCCGCATGTTTGTTAAAGTTCAGTTTGGAATCTATTATAACTCCCAAGTATTTTATATTGGTAACATTTTCAATAATTTCACCATCAATTTTGATTTTGCTTTCACTGGATGTCTTCTTATAACCAATTACCATACATTTTGTTTTTTTTTGTATTTAATTTAAGCTTATTTATTTTTAGCCATCTTGATACATTATCTAGTTCATTATTTAAAATATGTATTAGTTGTTCATAGTTTTCTCCAATTATATATATAAGTGTATCATCGGCAAATAGTCGTACTTTGCATTTTGAAAATATTTTCACCATGTCATTAATATAGAGTATGAACATTATTCAACAAAACTTTCTAAAACGTTTACATTTTCCACGGGGAATATTCCACAACTGGCTGATTATTTCTTTGTCTCGGAAACTTTTACCTTGAATGTTTTTCAATTTATCAAATTATCCCCAGTTAGATTAACTCATAAACTTGATTTGTTGAAACGTTTTGCTTCCCTGAAGGAGTTTTTTTTACCAACTTGGTGATAAATAAAATATGAGCGGTACTACAAACAAAGGAGATAAGACACCCTTTATGGAAGTAGATCAGATAAGTACCAATGAACGTCCATTTGTCATTTTGTCGATTGTGGGAAAATATTAATATCAATCGTTGATACATCCAACGTGAAACTTCGTTCGGGAAGCGTATTCTGAAATAATACATACTAGAAAGCAGAAGAGCGTACTAATCGCGTATACATTCAAAACTAAGTTGCCCATCGTAGTGTTGGTAAGTATATTGTATATTTTCTAAGGACAGGCACCTGGAGGATATTCGTAAAATCGGTCTTAGGTTGGGGTAATTTAAAAAAAAATCATATGAATTGATTTTATTGTAGTATCATAAAGACAATTAAAAAAAAACCAACCTAAGAACTTAGTTTTTATTAAATAAAAGTAGGTTCTTAGTTTGTTTTTATATTTTTATTTTGTATTTTGAAAGTATACAAAGTAACGGTATAGGTATACTTTCTAAAGAATTAGATTATTTATTTACACTTCTGAATTTATTTATTAGTACACAGTATTAGGAAAAATAAATCGTTATCAAGAACGAGGATTTTCGGACTATGGATGGCTTTAAAGAAAGTAGCCTTCTCAAGGGGGCTTACGTTGACTTTTCCATATATAAATATAATGCAAGCACGAGAGGTTCCATTGAAATCAGAGTTAGAAGAGCTTCTCGCTGGGCGTATGTAGATACGATAGATAGATACACTATACAAATTGAAAATGTTCCCTACTGTTTGATAGCCACCCCTTGTCTGGAGTTCACAGATACTTGAATAGCACTTCCTTGGGTCACTATTAGTAGGAGTAGCAATTATCATTGCCCGCACTTTTTCACGCCATAAATAATTATTTATAGTATGCAGAAGTATCAGCCAGCATGTAAGTGGTACTGTTAATAAGAAAATAGCTCAAGAAAAATGATAAATTTGTATTTAGTCAATGTCCAAACTCTGGCACAAAATACATTTTGTGGTATAAAGACGACAAATCTCAACTATTTTCTTATTGCGAAAATAGTTTAACTTGTGGTGGCAATGGTTATTCTTATTTTTTCGTTATTTTGTTGCTATTTAAATACTTTAATGTTTTTAAAATTAAATGTAGTTCTACGAATTAAAGACAACAAATAACGTAATTTTGTAACAATTTTAGAATAGTGTACAAGAAGAGAAATTGCTATTTTTTAGTTTTTCTCTGTATCTTTTATTCATTGTTATTCTGTCTAAATTATTAATCATTATTATTTGTTTGATTACTTTTTGTTATTTCAAAATATGGGATAAACTATTATTATTATAAATAACCATGGTTATTATTATTAGTATAATCTTTCCTTTTACCATACTTTCCATATTTTACTATTATATGGCAAAATCCTAGTTAAAATTAATAAATTACAAAAAATACGGCGAATGGTAAGGTAAAACATCTTATTTCTGACACTGCACCAATTTTTGATATTTATAACTTATATTATTATATTACCAACTGAAGCTACATTCCTACGTACATTGATATTAGTGTATTACGAAAGTAGTACCTTTCTTCTTCTAACCCATGTGTAAAAAGGGAAGTATTTGACCCTTAGTTCTACCTACATAATATTTTGTATACCACGGCACGTGTAATTGTGATATTGTAACACAATTTGTACATTCTGTGATGACACACTTCAACAACGTTTTGTGTATAGTTTTTGTATATTTTTAATTAGAAGATTGACTATATTTACATATTTAAAATAAAAACTTCATATTTTAATGGACTTTGTTTGTTTTTGAGCAGTCGAATATTGATACCATTTTTAACAAATTTACCATATTTTTAACATGTTTGTCAGAAAAAGATGCATCTCAATAATCATATTTATAATGCTGACCGTTATGTTAGAAATGGATATTTATCGTAATTTGAGGGGTTTTAATGCTGACATAAACAAAATATTTAGTTATTTACTTAAAGGAATTAACTATAAATATTCGCAACCTTAATTTACAAACATTTAGGTTTCAGGTTTTTCATTGATTGATTTTGGTATGTCAGAAATACCTACAGATATGTCAAATATTAAAAATATCAGATTCACATTGATTTTGGTATGACAGAACTACGAACAGCCATGTCAAATATTAGAAACACATTTATTTTGGTATGTCAGAAATAATTGTTTTGTTAGAATGATAAAAATATGTAGCCGAAATAAACTATTCACAAAGAGAGATTTTATTGTTTGAAATTAAACACCGTTTCCAAATAACAAAATATCGTGTAACTAATAAAAAGCAATTTAAAAAAAAAAATACTGAAAACATGAAAAAAAGTAAAGACTAAATGTATAACTTGACAGAAATAAGGTGTTTTACCTCACGGTGTATTTGTATACGACGATGTTTTTGTATGACCAAGCGTATGAAGCTCCATTTGAAAGTAGTTACACGATAAAGTAGTAACAATGTTTGTACAAAAGTTGAATACAAAGCTGTCGTTGAAACTGCAGCATGTGGACGTTGTGCTAACTAACTTTATTAATATTTTCCTTTCCGAAATAGACTGTCCAATTTTGACCAAATTTTCTAAAGCTCGGAAGCAATTTTACACCGTAGAGCCGTGTTACGCTTTTTATGTAATTTGTCAAAATTTGTCTGTCTGTGATGAAGTACGTAGATATATTTGTTGTTTGTACGGTAGATAGACCGTCTCTCAGTGGTTTCCCACAGCTTTTTCTGTAAAAGAAATTATTTTTAAATAGCTTTATTTGAATTTCACCTTTAATATCGGGAATGAATGACTGTAAATTTTGGAAACATAAATTAACCCTCTTCCTGACATCTGATCGAGCTGAAACTTGGCAGATATACTCGTTGCCGATATGCCTTCTGTTAATGTATTCTATCAACTTTTGGTGGCAATTACGGACAAACTCGTGGAAATATACGCATTTCTCTGAAATCGGATGACATTACAGCAGTTAATTTATGAAATAAATGTAAGTCCTACCCAATCGAGATTTGGCTCAGTTGTTAGCGCGATTGACTCCAGTCTCTGGGGAGGAAGGTTCAGTCCTCATTCAAACCAAAACATATATATTTTTGTATATTATATAGTTTTAAATGCCATTTTAAAAGTAGGTACTCAGTAGTAAAAAGCCAATCCCTGGGGAAGAAGGTTCAATCCTCGGACAAACCATAAAAAATATTTTAAAATTAATAAGAATAGTTTAATAAGAATAAATAAAAACTTTAATTTCTACTGGTTGATTTAAAAAAATTATATATTCAATTATATTGAAATTAAAAAATAAAACTTAATAATACGTAGATACTTAATCAGATATTTCAAGATATAGAAGAGCTTACTAACTATTTTTTTTTTGTTTATAAAAATAAAAATTGCCCGATATGAGTATCGAACGCAGTACCTTTATTAATTTCACTATTATCAGTTGTGGCGCATTTAACCACGGAGCCACGATACCGACCAATAGCTGCAATAATGCCCGCGGTCAACGAGCCGTATCATTTCGTAAGACAGCAGACCAGTAAAACTGACCAGTTATTATAAAGTACTTGTTGATAAGAAGCTGTGAAAGTAAATTACTTTGAATAATAAAACCGTAATGTATTTAGAGTTGCGGTCGATGCTGACAAGTGCTCCGATAGCCGTGATCGTCTAGTGGTTAGGACCCCACGTTGTGGCCGTGGTAACCCAGGTTCGACTCCTGGTCACGGCAGTGCTAATACACTGTCATGGCGGAGACTTTTTTTTAATGTATTAATTATTATTAATTTTTATTTTTTTATTTTGTTATTACCCTATATTCTTTAACCCCTTAGTCCTCTGGCATATTGACCGATATGTTTCTTAAAGACACTGTCAGAAAGTCAGAGAATTTTTATTATTTCGTCTTCGCAATAAAATCCAAATAAATTCAATAGATTAGAACGGATCTGAAAACAAAAAAAAGTTTTCGATAGGTGATGAAATACACCTTAGAATTTTTATACTAGAAACTAGCTGTACCCCGCTACGCGTTGCTGTGGCTCAGTCTGTCTGTGCAGATAGAGATACAAAAGCGCGCGTTCTTTTACGTCCAACAGATGGCGCTGTTTTTAAAAAGCATATTTTTGCCTGTCACAGACCGTCAACACACCGGTATTTGAATACAACATTGTGTCAAAATTTCAAAGCAATCGGTGAAAAACTTTCTTTTTCAACAAACGAACATTTACATTTTTATTTATATAGATAAATGTATCATTTTAAATAATTAAAATTTGGATATCAAACATTAAAAAAGATAAGGACTCATTTATATAAATGCATCAAATTTTTCAGATTTTTTTAAGTTTCTGTAATTCACGTTGATTGAATGAAAATTGTCATGAAGCCTGTCAGAACTTTTCAGAATCACGGTTTTGATACTTACTTGGCAATAAATTAACATTGAGAATATTAACAGAACATGGCATTAAGTAATGTGACAGTAATTTTGATAGGAGATCTCTAATTAGATTTGTATCAATTGAAATGAGTTACGTAATTTAAAAATGTTTTGACGTGTATTTCTAACAGTAATTTAATCGTTTAGCAAAAAAAAAACGTTTTTGACCATCGTTGCGAAATTTTTTGTATTCATAAATTTTTAACGTTTCTAAGCCTTGTCATAAAATGATGCAAATCTAATCAATTGATGTGTTGTAGGTAACTACCCCAAAACAATAATAAAAATGTTGATTTCAATTGCATTGATCAGTGACGAGTATTTAAGTATTCAATTATATCTCTGTTCTGCCAACATTTTTATTTTAGCTATTTGGTTTGGGCATGTAGAGCGAATGAAAGAAGAAATGTTATGACAATGTTTGACGTGTATGGTAGAAGAATTCGGGGACGCTCGAGGAAGACATGGCACGATCAAGTGAACCAGATACTTATTTACATGAGGAGGGCCATGTCAAGAGTCGGAATAACAGAAGAGTACGCATGAGACGATGTGTGAATGTGGATAAGACGCGTTATAATATTGCATTCCTTTGTATAATAAATAAACTGTTTTGCGAATTGGCATGCCCTTTTTTGGTAGCCTAATTTCATTCCACCTTTTTGAGTTATTTCCGTGAACGTCCTTGTTGTATATTTTGTTTTTTTAGGTTGTTTATTATTTTATGTATAAATATCAGCGTTCAAGGTCAGCATCTGCTACACTGTCAGCCAATTCAGTTTCTTTAACTTTTTAGTTGCTTTTGAAAATCTATTTCGTTTAAAAGGAAGCTACAAGCCAAAAATGTGTATATTCTTGGTATACCTTATATATGGTAATAGGCATTAAAATCGCTTGAAAACGGAGTCTAGAAACGTTCGATTTCAAACACAAAACTGGTTTTTATTTATTTTGTAAATAATTTTATAAGAAAGCAAAAAATTTAATCAAGTGAAACTGTCACAGGTAAACTTAGCTATAATACTGTATTTTTTAAAGTTGTTTCCTTTAAGCGTTCATACGTTTCTATTGAGTAAATATTTTTTTTAGTAGTTTACATTTATATTTTTTATTGAGTAATTTATTTTTCTATTTTTATTCTAATCAAGTGAAACGATAGGAAAACCTTCAATTTATCTAAAAAATATTTCTTGGAGCTTCGCCTTAATTATTCTCATTGCTTTACTTTGGAGAATATCCAACTTATTTTGTTATCTGTCGTCACACAAGAGTGACTTTTATAATAAAATGTAGTCGGGTGTAGTAATAATGATTGTAGTTTTTCTGGAAGTTTTTGACATCCGCCATACATCATAAATACACATCCCTATTGACGTGTCGACTATCTGGTAGATGTTTTAATAATTCTAGTAGTTCTGTAAACAGTAGACCACGTGTCCAAAAATAATCTTTCAAAATTTCCCCTAAAATTTTAAAATTTTATATGATATTTTCATAGAACATCAATGGCTATTGTACAATTTGTCCAAAGAAACGTATTTATAACTTATTTTTTCAGTCAGGTAGGTAGCAAATAAATGCGACAATTTAACATTTGGAAAAGAATCTTTATTGAATCATTAAAAAGGCCGCCATCTTGAAATGGAAACAGAACGTATAAACAAATTTACGATTAAATGCAAAACGGTTGGAAAATACCACACGACTTCTCTACGAGCAGTCCGTTACAAAAAAGACACATTGTTTACAGCACGCTGTTCCCAATGAGTATAAAAAAACTCGGTCAACATCATAAAATAAGGAGAGAAAAAAATTATTACAGAGGCTTACGAAGTTGAAATGGAAGATATAAAATAGCCTTCAGAAAAGAAAAGTGTACGTAGATGCATTTGACAAGACTCATCGAAGTTAAAGTCCTCGAAAAAAATCTGATATTCATCATGTAAAAAATCAACTCTTAAAAAATATAGTACTTAACTATGATACATGTTTTTTAAAAAAAGTTTTAAAATTTTAAAAAATATCTATATTTTTTAATGTGTGTGTGATGGTTTGACTGAGGATTGAACATTCTTACCCAGAAACTTCAGTCGACAACTCTAACAACCTCGCCAAATGCTGATTGTGTAGGAACGACATTAATTCCGTATATTAACTGCTGTAACGTCACCCAATAAAAGCGAAATGCGTATATTTCCGAGTGTGTAAGCGTGATTTAGACCAAATGCTGATCGACATCGACAACGAGTCTTTCTGCCAAGTTTTAGCTCGATCAGATGTCGAGAAAAGCGGGTTAATTTCCACTTCAAATATTTTCATCCATTAATTCACGAAAACGAAAGTGAAATTCAAATAGATGTATTTAAAAATAAATTCTAAGATTTATTTTAAATTAATATTAAAACTTAAATTAATTACTCTTGCCGTTTTTGTAAAACAATTATTTCTGGAGCTTTTATAATGTTTAGGACGGGTTGTTTAACAGAATTTGAAAAAATCATCAAATTTCGCAGTTCATTTCCAAGCTCTGTGAAAATCCTATTCAAGTTTTGTTATTATATCACTAACTGACGTGTACCCGGCATTACTCGACTCTTCTCTGCTTGCAATAAATATATATATAATTCATTTATATATATATATTTATATTATACATTATCACGATTAAAAATTCACTAAAAGTTTATCAAGATACGGCCCATAATCCCGTTTTTAGTAATTATGATATGGGATGTTCCCAAACTTTCCAGACTATTCCCGAACATTCCACAAAATTCCAGAATGTTCCGGGATGTTCTGGAATGTTGTGGAATGCTCTCGAATACTCTCAAATGTTCTGGAATGTTCTCGAAATTTCTAGAGGGCGAAACATTCAGCAATTATACCTTCAAAAGCACGCCCTTCAGATAAAAACGGAAACCTTCTTCGTGGACGGGGGATAGAGGGCTACCACACCATATAACTCCCTAGATTGTACCGGGACTCGTTTCTGAGTTTTTTAGTCACTAACTTTTATATATTGGGCCAGTTACTTCATATAACTGATATAATAACAAAACTCGAATAGAACTTTTACAGAATTTGAACAATTCATTAAATTTTAAAACAATCCATCAAATTTTAAAAATTAATTTTCAAATTCTGTGAAACAACTCATCCTTAGTAATTTTGTTTTAAAGACTGTTTATCACACATGATAAAATTGTGTTGATATTAGTAATGAACCCAATAACATTGGGCATTTATCAGTGGCATCATCATCAGTCTACCGTGTTTGTTCGCAGAAACAACATCAAATAACTCCAAGCGCCAAAGTGTTTGTGGATTCGTAGAAATAAAAATTTGCAGTGTTTTATTTTTACCGTGTAAGTCTAAACATATTTTGACTTTAAATAACCATTTCAAATTACTTTCAAAATATTGCGAATTAATAATACGTTGTAAACAAGTGATGTAATAAAAGTATTATCATCTTTAACTAGATAACCTTTGCAGATAATACTATACATAATGTTTGTTGTAATGAGATATAAAAGAAATACCTATATATTATTTTAGTGGGTAACAATATTTGGGAGACGGGTTCGGGTGACCATTTATTTGACAGCCAGATCGGGAGAGACTGGTTTGAGGAGACCTTTTGATCCCTCCAACTGGTCTTTCAACCCATAGCCTTGCACCTCAGCCGGAGGGATATATTCATACGTCCGTCACTCTTCGACACATTAATATCTAGATTCCTACCTACCTCTCATACCTTTTTCCTTCCCCGAACTTCCTCTTCTTAAAATAGACACAGCCCTGACGGAAATTATTTTCCTCGGGGACTCAGTAAAAAAAAATTTAAGTGTATCTTTTAATTTTTGGAATACTTTAATGAGTAAAACTTCAATCTCGAATTGCAATATTTAATCATTGAAGACAATATTAACGACTATCAAACGAAAAATGTGAAACAGAAAAATTCGAAAAAGATTCCGTCACATATACAAGGTGGGGCAAAAGTAATGACCCTATTGGAAAACGCTATAACTTTTGCAAATGGCAACAAATGTCAATTTGGTTTTGACTTTTGTGAAGTAAACAAACGCAGAATACAAATTGAACATAAATCGGTTTACTTCGCAAGAACATGGAATAACAAGCAGTACCAAAGTTTATCATAAAAAAATATTACAGCAAAAGAACATCGAGTGATTACTTTTGCCCCACCCTGTAGGAATTGATCCAGGACCTTCATCAAGATCGGGTATAATCTTGAAAATCACACATAAAGATAGCAGCCAATAGCCAACTATGCGTTCAGAAAATATTGTCAGCTCTTATCCCCGGTAAGGCTGAGGTCCTGTGTTCAATACCTAGATTTTACATTTTTCCTTCGAGAGTCGTTTATGTTGTCTTCAATGATTACATATTATTTTTTTTTATTCATTTTGTATTTTTTGTGAAATTGTGTATTGAAAACACATTAAAATTACATGAACATTATTTAGTGTTTACAATTGTAGTCCTACAACGTTGTCAAGTGACAGAGAATCAATTAAATTTAAGTTCCTGAACTTGCCAACCTTTAGAGTTGTACGTGTTGTGTAATAATTACATTCAGAAGAAAGATTTTTGTTTTCTCTCTGCAAGTACGAACTACGTCGCAGACGGCTGCTTATCAACTATTTTAGTATCAACCATAACATTGAATTATTTCTTGTAAACAATCATGCAAAACCTTTGTATATTCATGACATATATTTAAAAAAAAATTACAACTTTGTTAATCAAAAAGAACTCATTATTATATGATTTTGATTGCTGTAGGATTATGAGTGTAAGGGCAAGAATAAAGAGTTAAGTTAAAGTATCCACTTTAAATTTACCGTCAATATCCACTTATATTGATGGTAGTAGGATGGTAAATTTCAGCTCAAGACAAGCGTTCACAGGTTATTGTCTTTCAATTTTTCAAATAGTATTGAAATTCGGTATGTTAGACTAATTACGTACGACCTTTTTACGTGCATACCGCACAAGATCCCAATTCAAGAGTCCCAATTGCTCCCAATCTTTTGGAACCAGTGAGACAATGGCATCCACAATCGGATATGTAGTGAGGCTAAATATGGCGAGAAAGTACAGGAGATGGGGAGGAGGAAGGTAGGGAAGTACTTGGCTATTCAGAATGGTGGTCTTACACCAGAGCGATACTGAGAGTATATTCCACTCTGGAACGTGCCGCAAATATACTAAATATATATTTTTTAAATAATTTGTTAACGCCCTTCTTAGAGGATTTACATATGAAGATGAAGAGTAAAAATTATACAGTACATACTTACTGTACCTACATACATAACTAAACTGTCTCATTAACAATATTTTGCATTTGTTAAGTGATAAATTAAACATGTTCACTGACTCGGTATAATTATTTCCTGCCATAAGTATTCTGGGCAATGAGCAATACAGGTGGTAGTTAGTCCCAGAATTTCTGCACTTTATGAATAATTTATGAATATAAGACAAATTAAAAAAACAAAATTAACTTACTTACTTATTATTAATTAAATAAATTGAAAGATAATAAACAGGAGAGTTTATTATCTTTCGAGAGAGAGAGTATTCGGAATTATAAATTTAAGAATATGAACCGTGTCCAATTATAAGGTGTTTGTTATTTTACCCTAACAACAACCAGTTTCAAAAAACCTTCGAATAAATGCCGGGAGATTAATGCCCATCACTGCGCAAATTGTAACAAATCGTCGGGTTTATTAACCCAAAGGATTAAACGGGCTTCCAAAGCAATTATTGTTGGGCTCTCCTGTTACATAAATAACCGTACAAGGCTTGGTACGAAAAAAAATCCCTTATCATTTTAATTTATCAGGACCAAGTTTCTAAGCTTTTCGTTATCTAATTATATTATTATTCCGGTATTCTCCTGTTCGTGCTGTTTCAGATGTTCTACGTACAACATCATTCAACTGAAACTCTTATCTCTTCATATTTTCCTGAAACAAACTTTATCATCCTTCTTGTAATCAGCTTTTGACAGTAAATATATTTTACTTGTCGATTATTTGCAACTATCCCCCATTCGAAGTCATCACGTTAATTTAGATCGAAAGCATTCGAAGTCATCACGTTAATTTAGATCGAAAGCCCATCCCTATATTTTTGCAACCCTTAATTTGATTCTAACATATTATATATTAAGGTTACCCAGCATGTATTGTCGTGACAATTACACAACGGTTTCAGACTAATAGTTCTATTGTAAATAGATAACATTACATTGGTTAATCGTAACTATGTTAGCTGATGGCTTCGATGTACTAATCAAACATTTTAACAGTTCGTATTTTAACGAGGTTCTTCATTTCTTTCACTAACTTTGTACCAATGTATATATTTTTTTTCTTTTATCTTGTTTATCTATTACCTTATAATTTTAATTTTCTTTTTTATTTCTATATTGTACTATGACTATCAAAATCTCTCATGTATTTAAATGATACTTTTGCCGTTAGTTTTCTCTTCTCTAAATAGTATAAAATAAAGTCGCTATCTGGGTCCGTCTGTTTGTGCGCTTTTAATAGAGTTTTCTCTCTCGTTTTCCAGAAATCTTCCGAGAGGTTTAAATATAATAATTGTATATTATATTTATAGAAAGTAGAGAAAAGTCGAGCATCGCCGGGTTTCTAATCAAATACGCCATTGAACGAAATTTGAAACCCAGAAATCATCTGCTATTATCCGCTGGACTATGGAGACTATTTTGGTTACTTTATCTTGGTCTTATCGAATCGTATTTACCGATTAGGATTTTTACATCGCAAGGAAACGAGCTCATTATAAAGCTCTTATCCTTTTAGCACTTACGAGTACTTACGTTCAGTCCTCGTAGTTATCTGAGGTGATATTATTTGGAAGAAATCAAGACACAGCTTTCACTTCATTATGTTCCCTTATTAAAGTTTTGAGAAAAGGAATTAAAGATTTTAATCTCTCGTGCAAATCACCGAGTACCTTTTTAAAGTTTATATTTAATAATATCAAATACAAATTCTGTCGTATGATTATTATTAAGGGTGTCAGCTGTTTTGACTTCTAAAGGCATTATCAAACTGTGATGAAGCTACTTACAGATACATATTTACATAACGTCCATGAAGGTACTTGTAATGAAAACAATTTAATTTAATTTTTATTACCTATAATATATTTGTTAAGATTTCAGGAAACGCACTCCAGTTTAAATTTATTCGAATTTAACAAGTTTCTCGATAACTTTTAAGTTCCAAAAAAAAGTTATTTTTGAAGATAATATCTATACATTTGCTATGCCAAAATTCCTTAGATAAAAATCGCAAAGTAAGCTCCAAAAATTATTAAAAACACGTTTCGTTCTATTATTTAATATGTATGACATGAAAAAATTCACAGTGCATCTTTAAATGCAACTAAAGCATTTATCGAAAGATTTTAGCTCTATTTCAAACAAGTCATGTTTTATTAAATATTTTCACCATTTTCGCAAAATTATTACTCTTTTTTTTGCTCCTTGTATTTATAAAAAATGAATAAACTAACACAATTACAAGCCACTGACAGAATTGTACTAACAGCCAAGCCCTAAAATAGCTTCCTACCTTATCAATAGAGAAACTACTTTAACATATAATCAGGGAAACATAAGTAATACGTTAGGGTTCAGTCAAGCTTCAAACCTACTTTCTTAAGATTTACATCATAGAGGGCAGTAGTATTCACATTTTAAGCATAAATGCTATTTTAACATTATGATTGATTTCTAAGTACTCTGAATTACTCTATAAAGTTTCCCCTATTATTGTGTTTTTTAAACTTGACTAAAGGTCCTTAAATTAAGATGTTTCCTAATGAATAATTTGGATGACTAGGGGGTTTTTTCTTCCTATTTTTATTTAAGTAGCTTGTACAAAGCACCTTCTTTAACAATGCGCCAAATAATCGCAGTGTATTTTTTTGCCGAAAACCAGATTACTCAGAGAAAACAACAGAATTATATGAAAAATTCATACAGATTGTTCAACGCCTCGCTGAAACTCTCGGTCAACTCACTTTCATGGGATTACATTTTTAATAAGTTTTGTTAGAACTTACAGGAACAATTCAAAATTCCTTTA
The DNA here is from genome assembly GCF_061612785.1 of Hesperophylax consimilis. Classification (NCBI taxonomy): domain Eukaryota; kingdom Metazoa; phylum Arthropoda; class Insecta; order Trichoptera; family Limnephilidae; genus Hesperophylax; species Hesperophylax consimilis. The sequence continues at coordinate 3,104,507 of NC_142841.1, read as the reverse complement.
GATTTTACCTCTTTTAAAGAAAAATATAGAAATACTCGACTAAATTTTTTTTTCAAATATATCCTTATGAAAATTTAAGTTGGCTTAATTAAGTGACAATGGCCTTCGTTAAGTGCTGAGATTTATAAAATTACCTTTCGCGTAGCACTACAGAAAAGCGCTCAGTAATTTCAGAAAAGAAAATTTCCTGGATAAAGTTTTCAGATTATTAGACAGAGTGATTGAACTCTTAATATTATTTGAATCCGAGATCTATTTTTAATGGTCGACCTTATTTTCGCAGACAAATTATTACCGTCTCAAAGGAAATTTTATTTTCTGGAATACTTAGTAGTAAAATTATATGAGTTAACTCCAATTTACTTTGTAATAAGAGTAATTGATCCCGTATTCCCCTAAACGTTAAGCACTTGAGTATTGCTTTGTATGTTAAGTGTACACATGTCGTCAAATAAAACCAATACCCGTAGAACCGTTCCTTAAGCTTTTTCAAAAGCTTTGATTTGTTTAAACGGTCTTCAGTTATACCCACAGTAATCAATCTTCTCAACAATTCATTTATTGACATACTCAGTAGGACCCTAATAAATTATATTTTCGATTGAATTTGGAGTTCATTCTGCTTCTCAGCAGTTCGGTAGAGCTTCTACGTACCTAAAAAAACAACTGACAATTAATAATATTCTCTTAAAAGATGGATTTTTTGTGAAATTTTACACCACTTGTGTAAAATTTAAAATACGCTTATTAGTAAAGGCATAAAAGAAAAGGTTGTGGAAGGTATGTACATTTGTTCTAGAAACAGATCTATATGATGTTGAACTTTGCAATCCCAATTTGCTTCATGTAATAATTCGAGATGTGAATGTGGAGTGCATGCCCATATCATCCTTGTCAGAATAGATGAAGCCTGGAATATTTTCAGTAATCCAAACACCACAATTCACAGCATTAATATAGTGGTATGTCTGTTTTGTTGCAGGCCCCAATCGGCCATGTGACCCCCCGGCAGTGAAGCCCCGCGCCCCTCCGCCATGCCCGGGCGCCCGCCCTCCCCGGCCCCGGCCCGCAAGGCCCCCGTGGCCCCCGCAGCGATACTGGCTCTGGCGCTAGCCTTCACCATCGTGACCACCGCACATGCACAGGACAATGATTTCGGTGAGTCCATTTTACTTATGTTACCCGTTGTGATCAATGTTTGTGTTTATTAGAAATATGGAGAGATTACAATGCAAGGACAAATGGCCTTCGTGATCGAGGGGTAAGACTCTTTTTAGGTTTACTTTTCATCACTTTTATTGACTTTATATCACTATTGGTGTGTTAAGTTATAATGGTACCTTATCAAATACATCTATTTAAATTTAAATAATGAATGAATGCTATTCTTGGAAGCGGAAACTAAACAACTTCCCGACATCCAATCGAGCTGATATTCGGCATATAGACTCGTTATCGATAACAATGCATTCTACCAATGATGATTCTTTTGATGCAATCAAGTATACACGCGAACATCTTCGCATTTCTCTGAATTGGATGACATTACGGCTGTTAATATATGAAATAAATAATCAGCCCTACCCATTCGGAAAAAAACTTCCACTAAAAAAGTCTCAAATAATTGATACTGTTTATTTTGTTCTGGTCCCATCAATACGGTATAGTCCTTATCATACTCGTTCAATGAATAATTTGATTATTTCTCTGCAAAGCTAAATTTCTATCCGACGGAATTGCAATACGGAAAACTTGGGAAGTACTCGTCCGCAGTATCCTTGAATACAAAGCGATTTTACGCTACTTGTGTAATAAAGAGTGCAGCTATAACTTATTTATGTTTCATTCCTTATTATAGGCTGGAATGCTTGACCTTGAAACTTGGAAATGATTGTGAAAAATATATTCCTGCTCTTTATCTGAATATTTAATTTGGTATTTAATTTAATAAATATGCATTTATGGTTTTGTTATCGAAAACCACGTTACTGTGCTGCGTACCAATAAAACAAATTACAGGATAACTCAATCCATCGTTCACTGGTCCCTAGTCACTAGTCCCACAATGGCTGCAATGCAAACAGTATTGATCTTTACTTTTCTGCGTATGGGTCTTGTCGATTAACTGATAAAGATAATTGATAAAGTAAACCATTCTATTCTACTACAGAAGCTTGATCGTATAGGTATCCACGGTGATCTTGGAAAACAGAACACAGCTAGTACTTATAAATGGATATGAGTCACCTCCCATAATTATAACCTCAGGTGTACCTCAGGGGTCCAATCTTGGCCCTCTGCTTTTTTAAATCTTTATTAATGACCTTGGCCCCATGTTACGCTGCCATTTGGTTTTATTTGCTGATATGATTCTGATAAAGTTATGCTTCAAGAAGATCTTTACACACTACATAGTTGGTGTACTCAAAATGATATGTTTCTAAATATTGATAAATGTTACATTAAAACCTTCACTCGTAACAGAAGACGAAAGAATCGTGCATATTTCATTAATAATGTTCAATTAAATTCAGTCACCACTATTAGAGATCTAAGAATCACACTTGATTCAAAATTTAAGTTTGATGTACATATCAGTGATATCACCAGTAAATCCTTGAAAATGATTTTATACATAGAATATCGAAACCATTCAAAAATACTCAATCCATTATAACCTTGTACCACTCGTTGATCAGAAGCAAATTGGAATATGGTAGTGTTATTTGGAACCCACACTACTTGAAATATTCAAAAACTATTGAATCTGTACAAAAAAAATTCTAAGATTGTTATCATTTAATCTTGGACTAGTTCCGTACTGCAGTCTTAAGAGGAACGACTCCAATACTTTAACTTTACGACCCTGGATAAAAGAAGACAATTTGCTAACTTAATATGTCTACACAAAATTATTCATGACAAGCTTGAAGCAACTCATTGTGTGAGCAATATTCTTATTAAAGTTCCTAATAGACGAAATCTAAGGAATCAGAATATATTCCATTTAGAATTATTTAAGAACAATATTGCGTACTTCAATCCATTGTCTAGAATGTGTCGTCTGTAAAATTCTATTGAGTGTAACTACATAGATATAATATGCAAATAGTCTCGTTTATTTTAAAAAGCAAATTAGCAATAGATTGTGAATGTTTGTTTTGTTTTTTTTTTAAATTTATTTACTCTATTTGTTTTCTGTTTTATTTTTGTTTCTTTAGTTTTTTGGATCATATATTTATCTGTATGTTTTGTTTTTGATGTCTCTTTTTTTGCCTTTGCTCACGTTTTGCTGTTTATATATTTTTTTGTTAATACAGAGTGTATAATGACACTTATTCTGTGCATGATGTGAACATTTTTAAGTGGACTGTTGACATATACGTTTTTTTTGCAGCGCTTATCTAATGATTTTTTTTCATGTCAATAGTCTGTAAATGTTTCTAAACAATAAATAAAACTGTTGACCCTTACCGAGCCACTGATAAGCACTTGCGACAGAAAATAGATTAAGATTAAACGTAACGTATGTTTTAATCTACGCGTTCATAGATGGCTTTAATATTATTATTTTAAGAAAATACACTCTTTGCAAGTTATGTTTTGGAATATTAAGACGAATTATTTCTTTGCGCCCGTACATATGTTAAAGGAATATGAGTAAATAGTTTTGTCCGTATACAAGCTTCATTCTTTCAAGAAAGGCATACAAATACAATATTGCATCGATGATTCATTTAAATATTGGGTAAAATTTCGATCGCGCTGGACTCGCTTATTATGAATATTTTTTAGATAAAACCTTTAGATTCACCTTAATTACTGTACGACACAACTTTTAACCTTCGGGGAGGTGGAAAATATTGCAATAAAAATTTCAATTACGTAAAATTAAAATCAGCTTTCGTTTTGTGAAACGAGACCGTCCATTTTCAAACTTTACTGTCAAATGTCATTTTGTTTTGTTGGTATTTCTGTTACTATAGGACGAAACGAACGGCTAGAAACATAATCTATAACATAACATAAGTTTTTTTTTAATGTTAAAAAATTCCGTCAAATTAGTATTTACCTAATATGCATGCATTGTGTGCGTTGTGATTGAATTTTATTAGCTGGAGTTTATTTTTTTACGTTCAAATTTTATTTAAGTTAACTATTTCTGCGATGTTGAGCGGCTACGCTAAGTTTTTGTAACATGGTTTATGATGAAAAAGAAAATGCCCCCTTTATACCGCCTGCTCGCGTCAAGGCAAGAAAAACATCCCAGTTTTCAATTAGTTTAGCGGCTACGCTAGGTTTGTGTAACATGGTTTGTGATTCAAAAGAAAGTGTCCCTTTTATACCGCCTGCTCGCGTCAAGGCAAGAAAAACATCCCAGTTTTCAATTAGTTTAGCGGCTACGCTAGGTTTGTGTAACATGGTTTGTGATTCAAAAGAAAGTGTCCCTTTTATACCGCCTGCTCGCGTCAAGGCAAGAAAAACATCCCAGTTTTCAATTAGTTTAGCGGCTACGCTAGGTTTGTGTAACATGGTTTTTGAGATATATATACCATGTTACACAAACCTAGCGTAGCCGCTAAACTATTTGAAAACTGGGATGTTTTTCTTGCCCTGACGCGAGCAGGCGGTATTAAGGGGACACTTTCTTTTGAATCACAAACCATGTTACACAAACCTAGCGTAGCCGCTAAACTACTTGAAAACTGGGATGTTTTTCTTGCCTTGACGCGAGCAGGCGCTATAAAGGGGGCACTTTCTTTTAAATTACAAACTTAGCGTAGCCGCTCAACATCGCAGAAATAGTTTACTTAAATAAAATTTGAACGTAAAAAAATAAAATCCAGCTAATAAATTTCAATCACAACGCACATAATGCATGCATATTAGGTAAATACTAATTTGACGGAATTTTTTAACATTAAAAAAAACGCCCGCGCGATTGACTCTAGCTACTTCTAGCCGTTCGTTTCGTCCTATAGTAACAGAAATACCAACAAAACAAAATGACATTTGACAATAAACAAATAAAGTTTGAAAATGGACGGTCTCGTTTCACAAAACGAAAGATAATTTTAGTTTTACGTAATTGAAATTTTTATTGCAATATTTTCCACCTCCCCGAAGGTTAAAAGTTGTGTCGTACAGTAATTAAGGTGAATCTAAAGGTTTTATCTAAAAAACATTCATAATAAGCGAGGCCAGCGCGATCGAAATTTTACCAAATATTGTATTTGTATGCGTATATTTCAAGAAATGCATATACGGAAAAAAAAACTATTTACTCATATTCATATTGCATATATGTATGGGCGCAAACAAATAATTCGTCTTAACATGTTAAAGCAAAACTTGCAAATATGATTATTACGTCCGTTATGTTTACTCTTAATAACATTAGATTTCAAAATTTCTCTGAAAATAGTCAAAGTAATAAAACTATTGAAATTTGGCTGACATGCCATTAAACTATACGAATTTGTCATACTTTTCAGAAAACGATTACCGTCAAAATAACATATAATATACACGTCATACAAGTCGAGTTTGAAAATTGAACGTGCCAGGCACTTTCCCAAGTTCTAAACCATTTTCGTGTTGGCCTAAATGCTTGTTGAAGACATGTCGTGACATCTAGCGGCAAACGCGATTACTTTATTTTTTAATCTACATGCAAATATTTTATTTTACATTCAAAATATATTCCCATCACACCTAAAGCCAGGTTTTACATATGGCGATGTAAAAAGCATGACTTAATATTAATGTTATGTCTCAATGTTGGAAAGTCCAAATATTAATACGTAGATAATAAAATATTTTTATAGTAGTTTTAGAATAGATGTTAAATTTTATAACTAAATAAAATGTACTTAGATACAAGCAAAATTACGATTGCAAAAAGTTCAGAGTGATGTTAGAACCATGTAAAATAAATTAAAGTGTTAAAAGCTTGATGTTAGAACTTTGTCATACAAGTATCACTGAAATACAACGAAGATGCTAAAAATCATTTTGGTTATAAAAATGAGAAAAAAAACGTTTTTTGGTTCAGTAGTTATTTTTGTAAAAAATGTCAGTTAGAACCTTGTCGAACCAATATCACTATTACCAGCTCGCGTTAGCCTTCGCATAAATGGGCATATAATGCTACGTATACATACGCGAGCCGAACTGCCGAACTGAACCTCAACTCAAAAAGAATTAAAAAACTGCGAATATGTCGCGAAAAGCCGCTTACAGTAGCTTTGTTCCTTTCCCCTAATTCGAGGCTCGGTTCGCGTTCGGTTCGCAAATGTATACGTACCATTACACAGAAGTACCAATCGAATTAATGCGTTTCCGATCGCTCCCCGAAAGCCATATAATTATTGTTTAATTTCATACAAAACCATCAGGTTGTGAAGAGCTTCAATCGCGCTTTACGTAGTTGTTAAATCAGCTACTTTTAATTAATTGTTTTGTGTTTGTTTTGTAAAAGCTATATTTTTTAATTAATATTGGCTACAATTGAAATTAAGAACATGTCATTTTGCGTGAAAGCTTTACCCAACGCATGTAAGCCACTGAAATAATCCATATCTAGAAAATATACGGATACCCAAAGTTTGTTTTACTTCTGCAACACATACATTTTTTTACTTGCACCTATAATACATACACACGCAAAACGGTGATAACACTAATGACGGAACGTAAATACAAACATTTAAAGTTTAACATGATCAACATGTTTTTAAATATTGTTTTTTCCACTGCAATAAATACATTTTTTTTAATTTTTCACGCCAATAACATTTTCGATTATTTTTTTTATTCTGATATAAATTCTATTAATACCTGTTTATATTTAGCGATTAATGCATTAAATGTGTCAATAAGATCCTTATAATAATTATCTAAATTCTGTTTACGGAGAACGGGAGTATACAATTGTGATTCCGTGTTGGATTTGTTGCAATAATACGGTAGATATTTCCTCGATGTTTGTTTGCAAGGTATATGGAAAGAAATCTAGTATAATAGTTCATGGCCGTAAATTATTGAATTTGTGATTTTATACAAAAATGTTAACTCACTAACTATTTACGTGTTGAAAATCTCAATCATTTTAGTTGACATGTATTATCAACGTATTTTGTTCGAAAAAATAATAAAACCGAACATAATATATTTGAATAATAGACTTTTATCAAAATACACACTGGAATAACACGAAGCATAAAAGAAACCATTACATCTAACAGCTGAAAGTAACTCCCTAACAACTCGAACAACGCGTAAATACAGGTTACAACAGCGTTTTTCAAAGGCCATCATTATTGTATGTTGTTATTACATATTCGGTCATAAAATAGATAGTTTTCTTTCATTAAATTAATAATTTCAAATATTTTCTTCCTCTCCCTTCCATTATCCTCAAATAACACTTTCCAACACACATTACTTCAACAATCTCTAGCCCTCAATTTCCCGGCTGATTTTCCCGCCTACATTTTGTTTTCCCTCCAATTTGTTAAAATAAGTACTTTCTTCTGTTTTGAACACTTAAAATTAAAAATCAAATAAGCAGGCGCATTCTTCAATAAATTACTAATCACACAATCTTTTCAACATCAAAACGTTGAACATGATTATACTTTCATTAATTTCGTGAATAATTATTGTAAGGCTTCTTTCAAATTAGGAGTAAAAAATATCCCAGCTTCTCATTTTCTGGGCAACTAAACTTATCTTTAGAATATTTTTTGCTGATTGGCGTACTTTTTAAATTCTTTCATTGGCTTAAAATGAAGGCAAAATTTGGAAGAAAGCAATTTATAAACTGGGTAAACAGTCTCAGAAAGCCAGAAAAGTTGACTCTGTTTCAATAATTATAATATTTTATATAGGGTTTCCCAAAGCAACGATATTTTTAATATCACACCAAAATATCATTAGTTTACTAGAAATTCGAACTTTTATGAGTTAAGAGAAAATCGAAACCTTAGATCAGTTATTCCAGTGCCAAACCTACAAAAATCCACATTCTGAGTTTCTAATTTTTATTACGCCACCCTGAATAGTCCTGTTATTGATCACAGTTCAAAATAAAACTAAAATTGCCTATTTCTTTGGAAAATCAAAACATTTTTGGGAACACAGGAAACTGTGGCTCTCGAAAAATTTATCGAAGGTGTCAATTTTCACTAAATTCATAAAGTGCCAATATCTCGAAAATTAACTACTTTTTTATTGAAGTCATGGCATGATATTCTGGTCCGTCATGAGTTGGCCTCTTAAGGATAACGTTGAGTTTTGGGACACCCCGTATAAGCAAAGCGGGTACATGTTAATTTATACAAAATTGGTTAGGACCATCATTGTATTTTCTTCGCATTTTTCCTATTTATGAAAGAAACCATAGAGACCTTTTCAAGAACATTTATAACAAAATACCGCGTGTTCCCAATTCGTTTCGTATTTTGGTTCCCTTAGCACGTCTTTCCGATTCGTTCTAATTAGATACGTTTGGATGTAATTCATAACGAGTTACTTGTTTAATGAAACATTTAACGACAACTTTCACCATTTATAAAATAGCAAATACTAAGCAAACATTCTGGTTGGAAGACTCCATCAATAAATTCTTTTTCACCGAAATCTCCATCAAATATTGACGGAATTTTATTATTATAACGTGACGGAGAATGTGATTTATAAAATACGAAACGATTTTTTATTAAAATGTTTAAAAATATATCACTCCCTCCAAAATTTAATTAAAATATATTTTGTAAACCAAAAACGATAGTATTATTATTATCGCTGTGTGCTAATCCTTTACTACCCCATTCTTTAAAAATGATTGATGATTCTCGTTAATAATGATGTTCGACGGTTTTTGTTGATGTTGACACTTCATTTTTTAGATATTGCTGCGTTCATTGCTTACTTATAATATTACCTTTTTCTTATGTTTTAAGGTTTCTCTGAATTTCACAAATATAGAGGATCGGGCGCTACATACAAAGGTTATTTAAACGATAGTTTGATCGTTTTTAAGTACGTCTATTTGATCATTGAAGGCAATATTAGAGATTCTCAAACGAAAATTTGAAAAAGAAAAATTATAAAAAGATTCCGTCGCATCTAAGAATTGAACTCAGGACCTTAGCCTTGCCGTGGATTTGCTCTACCACTGAACTAATCTGACCCTATTTTCTTCGGTCAAATTGAACTCTTTCATACTTCGACTAAGAACTACCAACATTATCTTCATTTTATTAACACATATTTTTACGGGCTGCTATCTTTATGTATGATCCCAAGATTTCAAATTTTCGTCTTCAATGATTAAATATTACAATTTGAGGTTTTACAGGATGTATATTTAAGTACAGTTGACTGGAAATTTTATAATACAAGCTTCAACACCTTTTTACAGGGTCCTCACCAAGTTTAACAAAAATCGGTCAGTAGCTGAATCGGCATCGTGTTTGATTCCCATTAGGCTTGCTAAGTCCTAGATCACCACACAAGCAATATTTTCCGCTTAATGTGATGGTAATAGGAAATTTTCAAATATTATAAGGTTATTCTCAACCCTAGAATGTTTGTCTTTCTTTAAAAAAATAATAAAAGTAAAAAGTTTGATTGATAAATTTTGCAATTGAAAAAATCAAACTATTTACAGAATTGGTTTTAGTTTATAAATATATTTTGCTAACGTCACCCTGTCACACAGGCAGGCCTCTCGGTGTAATTTGTGTTCCTCTCAAGGGCCTAATATATTCACAACTTCCAGGTTTTTTTTGGGAATATATGAAACCCTTCCCATATAAATATGACTGGGAATAATATTTTATGTTTGGTAATTTCGCCTCCGTTGCTTATTGCGTAGTTGCGTAGTTCCAGGAATGTTACAGGCGGAATGCTTTGCATTTCTTTATTTCATTTACCTATTATATCAGCGAAGGTACATATTTTTATGATTGGGTTTTTTACAAAAACGTCTTAACACTAAACATTAAAAAATGCGTAAAGTCATGATGTTTCGGGCTACAAAAACATTTGGTCATATTTCTATCTATGTAGGTATGTATTTGTTCAAATTTCTATCTATGCATGACTCATTCGTGAATGGTTTAAAAACACGGCTATCGTGGAGAGCCTACATGTTCCCGATGGTTATCTCCGTCATCGACAGCAGACTGTTTTATTTTTCTATCTTTTCTCTCCCAGACTGTTTTATCTAGTCCCAGGACTACTACTAGAACCAAGCTCTGTTACTACTAGAACCGGCCCTACACGGGCGCAATCGGAGCAGTCCGGTCCAGACGCCATCGAGCTATATAAAAATTAAAAATCATCCAAATATTATTGATTATAATATTCACCTCTCTAGGCGTCTACTGGTTTTGACAAGGGGTGCCAACATTATAGCCGCGTTGGTTCCGGGCCGGCCCTGGTTACTACTAGTAATAATTGGTACCCATGGTAAATATTTATATAATTTTCCTTAAAAAACGCACTAAAATTAACAATTTTGTAATATTTTTAAAATAATAAACTGAATTGAATTGAATTAAAAGTTTAAAGCAAGTAAAGGAGAAACGCCCGACCCCATGTTTTGTAAAATAAGTCATCATTTTCTATGTGTTATAATAAGCTATATTCTCAAACTTCCGGTAATTGTTTGGTTTCGGTTGCCTCCTTATTGTACCTTTTTAAATGTCTACTCAGAAGATTCTCATTTCTGAGAACAAACTGCCTCCTGTTTTATATTATGTTTTAGTTTTAATATTCTTGTTTTGTCCTGTCCTGCTGTTATTGTTATTCTAAGTTTTGTCATCACTTTGTATAAACAGTATATTTAGTGTTATAATATTAGATCTGTATTGGGTAAGGCACACTGTAGGAATAATTTTAAGAACATGATGACCAATACTAATAAATTACCGTTTTTAACTTATTTGTAAAAAGCATTTACAATAAAAAATATAAATTTGTTTTTATTGTACTGTTTTTAAGTTTGTTATAGTAAAGCGCACTTGAAGTGAAATGACACTAAACTGCGCTATATAAATACTATGTTATTATTATTATTATCATTCGTTAGTTAGTTTTTTTTAAGTTATATTGGTATTTACCTAGTTCTTCATTGTTACTTATAAAGTAATCGATTACTTCGTATTACCCTATTATTTATAACACATTTTTTCCGGTAAAACAACTTGGTAAAACAAAATGTTGATATCAACAGATATTAGAAATATTCTAAACATCTAATGCATTTTACAAACCATACTGCACACAAATTCTAACAAAATTACAAAATTTTACAATTTATTATAATACGAAATACTCATTTCATATTTTTATGCATAATTCTTCAACACATATAGTACTACACTTATTTTTCTATTTTTATATTACTCATTTTTTTACTTCTATTTTTTCTTATTATTTTTAAATATTTTTTACTAAACATTTAGTTTATATATAAATTGTTAATTAACAGCCTCAGAACAGACTATGTCTAGTGAGGAGGGTAATGAAAAAAAAAACATCTGTACAGAACCAACCTTAACTAAACGCCCGGGTTGCCGGCACTGAAACTGAAACTGAAAAAAGTATTCCCAAATTAATGTTTAAATGTTAAAATAAATTAATCTGCCATCTTCAGCATTTTTTGTTTGATTCTGTCTTGGAAGTATTCAAGAAGAAATTTTAAAGAAATCAAATCAAATAATATTAAATCTTTTTCAAGTAAAAAATATTTATTTGATTTCTTTATGTTACATGCTAGTTGGGATAACAGAATCAATATACCGTGAATTTTAATAAATAAGTTATTAAGTATCGTCAAAAATACTAATTTCGGTGGTGTAACTCGGGCTTAACGAATTCAGGAACTCTAATTTGCCAGTGACATTTTCAAAATTGTAAGCGGGTGTCTGAAAAATTCAGACTAGCAACAGAGTACCTACGTGTATAATGTTTTGACGGATTTTTTTTGTAACTTTCTAATTGAAATGACGTGTCATAAATTCAGACCATCTATATTTTTTAAAAGACTTATTTTTCTTCGTATAGACATATGAAGAAAAATAAGTGTTGCTTATTTATTAAGAATCTCTTCAAATTATTTGTAATCCGGTCCGTTGCCTGATAAACTTTTATTAAATTCCTAATATATCAGAACACATGTAATTGCGAAATGTGAAAATATTAGGATTATATTGAAAACGTGTTCCGACATCGTGATAATACATTCGCATTTTACTAAAAGTTTACTAGGAAATCTATCAATTCTTTCATTAATGTTCCGTAATCCCGTTTCTAACCAGATTACGAGTAATTTGAAGAGATTCTCAATAAATTAGCAAACACATTCTCCGTGTGTTGTTACAAGTTACAATAATCATAAAATCTATTGAATTTTGCCTTACCCGTCGATATGTTCGCACGTATGAACCTCAGATTCATGAAATTTATGCAATATTGACGATTCATTTTATACATAATATGTGTTCTGTTTGTATCATCCACGGGTTAAGAGCGGTCACTGCGGTTCCTGACTCCAGTGTTGCTACTCCCAGAATGCACCAACGAGTATTTTCACCTTACCCAAGCAAACTGAGAACTCGATATCTACTTATTTGTTTGCTATGTAGATGGAATTTAATATGAGAAGAGAATTTAACAAGTTCATAGAAACGGGAGAGGAAAGGAGCTTAAACTTTTAAGACACGTCCTTGGCAGAACCCATTAAGAACCCCGACGGCGAAATGTGTCATTCAATCTCTTAAATATCCGATCCGGAGTCACTTTCAAAGGTGCGAACATTTTTCAGAATGTAACAAGATTATTAAGATGGAAGATTTCATGAATTTTATTTTATTTTCCTTCTTGCTCCATCGTCGAAATTACATAAAACACAGAAACAAATAAATCCGCATTACGCAAATTATTTATGACAGATTTGAGATTTAGGATGGCTCAAATAATGTCAGTCCACTTATTTTAACAAAGGATACAATATTACGAGTATTTTTTTTCAACATTACCCCACACTCGTAATAGCTTTGTATTAAACAGAAAGTGTCACTTTGAAAGATATAACAATCCTTAATAAGGATCAAATGTACGTTTTATTTTAATTCGGTATTTAACCAAAACAAAATATTCACTATGCTTACGACTCTGATACATTTACTATACTTACGACTGTGACACATTTTACATATTAAATGTTGTTTTTCAGATAAAATCTTTTGGTGTGAAGTTTTCTTAAAATTTACCAAATTTTTCGAAAAAAATATTTTTAAGTATGTATAGAATAAAGAATATAATACTAGAAGTGCCTTCCATACAAATTTGAATGGAAACAAATGTTAAATTTACCCCAACCGCTCAGCGTTTTATCTCACTTAAACTCGTAAAGAAATCGTAGATTTTCATATATTGTGTTATTATTTATTCTACGTTTGTATGATTTTTGAATTTCGTGTTTCCATCATTTTTTTAAAATTTATCCTTTGAAAACACTATACCAATTTCATCCAATCACAACCCCAAATTTTCACGGTACCCAACAACAAATTTTATCCACGTGTCGAAAATCCCCATTGCCTTCGTACATTACGCTTTAAAAATGGAATACATTCAAATATTAACGATGAAATCTGCAATGAAAGGCTGTACCTGATTTTCTTAGATTATTTTTTAAAGCTTAAAATTGCGCAAACAAAATAAATGTTCTCGCTTTTCCCACTAGACTCGTTACGTCTTTTTCAATCATAAAACTTCGCATTCGAAATGAGGATTATGAATTATAACGTGAATGGGATTCTTCAGGGCTCGAAACAGGGTCGCCCGTTAAATTAGGCTCTATAATATTTATGTAGTGGCTACAAAGTTCTACTTGAAAAGGGGAAATTTTATTAGCTGACGTATGTCGGGGGACCATCCCTGGGGAGGAAGCAATGTACAAAAAATGTCACCGGATAAACTCATTTACTCGAAGGACAACAAGAGAAACAAACATCCCGATTGACGTGCGAGTTCTGTGTTTTTTACTTCTAAAAATAAGTTGTATTTACTCTATTCTTGTATTCGGCAATTATGCGTTGTTTAAAGAGAATTTAATCAATATTTCATAAAAAAATCTGTCGATATTAATTGTTTTTGTGTTTAATTCGTAGGACACCGTTCGTATAAATTTAAAAAATGAATAAATTAAAAAATTAGGAAACCTCTACTAGACAGCGTATCCATCACATGAGGTCGAAAATTTTACATAATAAACATTCCAAGTTATAAAACCACATGCGGACAAAGATTTTTTTTATTTGTTGAAAAGAATGTGACCTTACAGGGGTACCCCGTTCTAAGGTCACATTGTACATGGTATTTTTTGTGAATTATAAATTGTAATTTTGGTCAAGCTTTTTTAGTATTTTTACGATATTTTTTTTAAACGTTCTAAATATACAAAAAATAAATTATAAAGCCAAATAATAGAAGAAAAACATAACATTACACAAAAAAATATAGTGGTAAAACATACCGAAGAAAAACATAACATAAGGTTAATCTTTGTTAGGTTGCAACATTTTATCTATATTCTTCCTTGCCGTGTCCATTATCCATATATTAATACTTCTTTTAAAGTCGATTATTATTTAAATGGTTTTTATTGCAAGAGGGAGGATATCAAATAAGAAAAATATTGCAAATTTCTTTGCCCAAACGTCGTTTTAGTTGTAGGTTGGTGAAATGGGTGTTGTAACGAGGATCTTGTGAATCGACTCGTGTTTATGTGTGCAAAGTTATCCTGGTTTTTTAATGTATAAATTAAAATATCTTTTGAATATAATTGTTTCAGAGACATTACAATCAGGGGATTAAAAATATATTCTGCAGGTGTTCTGATGGGGAATCTAAGTATAATTTTCAAAATTGCCTTATGTGCTGTGTGGATTTGCAACTGAACTCCATAACATCCTTCACCTAGATATAAAACGAATAGAATGGTTTAATTATTACATCAATAACAAAATCTGGCTGAGCTCCGACAAAGAAGACAAATAAAATATAATTAAATAACTTTAGTCCGCCTCAGCACAGGACACCCTAGTGAGGAATAAAAATACCATTATCATTCTTAAATTCGCCCTAAAATTTTGTATTTATAATCTTTTATATAGTATCGTTATTACGCATCTGACACCCCAATTAAAATCTCTCGTCTGCCAACTCTCTAAAACTTGTATATTCTGAATAAAATATAACTGTTTGAGTAGGTACAGTTTAGTAGGTAAAGTTAAGTAGGTACCTACAATTTAAGTGAAAATCTTTATCGGTCAAAGAAATAACAGCCACAGCAGAAAAAGAAATAGGTAAAAGTGAGAGAGAAGATTAGATTAATGAGATTGAAACACCATTGAGTCAATTCTCAATTTCAATGGCTTCAAGATTATAATCTATTATATTTATTTTGTCGATGACGTACAATGCATTTCATGTTACCTCATAAATGCTATAATCCTGGATAAATTGTCGAATCTATGAGCGTATGTGTGTATCTTTACCCATACAGTTTATACAACAAACTACTCGTATAATTATATAATTTAGTCACTGATAGCTCGAATACCTATCGAACTCGATCCCTCGCAAAGCGTCCTACCCACCGTACTATCGACCACGTCATTATGGACGTGTCTGTTTATCCAAAATAAGCTCAACGTGTCCTTACTTCGAGTGAAGTTGATGAAACATTATCATTTTTTTTTAATATTTCTTGAACAGATAATAAAGTTGGCCTCTGTGGGGCCTAGGAATCGACAGATCTTATATAAATTGATGACATCAGTTTTATTTCAAATCTTTATATATAACACTTCTAGGGGACGATCTGTTCATTGCTTTTAGCAATGCCCTAGTACCCACAAGAGCAAAGCTGATATTCACGTGGGAACTTTAATTCTATATTCGGGCATTTCAATTTTGAACGTTAAATTATTCAAACTCGATGTTTCGAATGATGCACCTCCGCGCCACCTAACGGAATCAAATTCCACCAATCACCTCGTAAGGTCACTGTTTTGGCTCCGTTCCACATCACGACTTTCTGTGGGATTTATTAGAACATTGTTTGGAACTTTTGCAGTAATTACAATTTCTTTTGCTAGTTTATGCATTCGGTACGCTTTAGGGACACCCTATCAATGACAATCATTTACCATTTGGACAAGGTCGACTAGAGTAAGTACAGGCCTGGACGCTCGAACCCCAAATTAGGAAGTCAATACAGCCGCTAAAGTCCAATCACTCTGCTTTAATTAAATTTAATATGCTTGCGGTAAAACAACACAGAAATCAGCATTAAAAATGCCGCCATCTGCATCTACATCTGCAACTTTCGTTGCTTGATGGCGCTGAGTTGATCACGTGACACGTCTAAATTCATTATGGATACCCAAGTAAACAATACGCATCACAGTCAGTGATTATATTTCAGTTTTTATTCATAAGAAATAATATTTCTGGAGTAACAAATAAACGTAAAATAGGGTGAAGATTGAATTGAATTGATATGATCGTATTGAAGAATTCGTCGAAACATGCATCCAGAGTGATACTCTCGGTACCGCCCCGATGAAAGAAAACCATTCAGAAACTCAACACTATTTGACATGGCTTAAGCTGTGTTTTAGTGTTCAGATCTGAATAGCTAGATACTTCTGAACCTTCTACTTCCCTCCTCCTACCCTTCTCCTCTCCATTCAGCTTCTCAAAATACCGCAATAGAGGATGCCATAGTCCTACTAGCTTCGAACAATTGGTAATAGTTGTATTTCCTGTGCGATAATTTAAAAGAAAAAAACACCAGCATAATTTTCATCTACGGTCTCTGATTACTACTTATCTGTACCGATGACAGACACAACAAGATTTTCCAAAAGGTCTCATGTCTTTTGACATGTGCACCGATTCATTGTTACGCGGATGACAGTACAGTTCATGATTTTACAGTTTATGAGCTTTTTGCTTGACAAGCCTCCAAAGGGCACACAAACTCCAACGGCTCGGAGGGCTTTGAAGCAGAGAATGGACGGTTATCTCGAGAGTATTTCCTCCTGGGGTAAAAATAATTTCGTCGAATTTAATGTTTCAAAGACCCAATCCTGTCTGATTACGTCTAAAAGGGATCCAAATGATAATCTAGTCTCCTTCAACGGAAGCAATCTTCCGAACAGGCCTTCCATTGATATGCTTGGTGTAACTATAAGTGACCAGCTCAGGTACGGGGGCTCCATCGAAGCCAGAGTAAAGTTGGCCTCTCAGAAGCTGGGCGTACTGTACAGGGCCCGCAGATACTTTAATAGTACACAACTGCTGACCCTGTACAAATCGCAAGTGCGCCCTACTGTCGAATTGTCCGGAGCCCCTAAATACCTGAAAAAAACCCTTGACTCTGCAGAAACGGGCGGTCCGTTTGATAGATTTCCCAATTTTAACAAACGGACTGCAATCTTTAGAGCACAGGCGTCAGGTAGGTGTCCTGTCCTTATTCTATCGGTATTACAATGGAAGATGCTCTGAGGAACTAGCGTCATTGATCCCTTCGGCACCGGTGCGTAGTCGGGATACACGCCAAACGCGCGCCCAACATTTGTACACGGTTGACATTTGTCACATGAGAACGGGTCGCTTCCACGATTCGTTCTTAAGTTCAACAGCTCGGCTGTGGAACGAACTGCCGGCCTCTGTGTTTCCTCCCTCCTACAACATGGGACTCTTCAAGACCCATGTTCACTCCTTCCTCTCCACAAAAAGACCCTCCACACAGCATCCCCAAAGATGACATAGGCCCTGAGGGAAATTATTTTCTTCAGGGCCTCCTGTGTGGAGTTAATATAAAAAAAGGTCTTATCAAAATGCATAACTTGTATTTTAATTTGAGCTACGTTTGCACTTTTTGTTAGCGTTTTAAGTTCACGTTAAATACATTAATTATGTAAAACATTGTCTAACGTGACAACGTTAAGCAATTTAGCTTATTTAAATTAACTCAATTTAAACTGTTGAAAAACTTACATAAAAGAGTCGCCAAGTCATAAATTGCACAATGCAAAGGACTGACTGGGTCAGCTTTTTGTACACAAACCTACTTTTTGTGACTTATATTCTATTCAAGTACTACCCCAGATACTGAATGACAAGCAATTATGTATGTACAACCATCATCATTATTTGATTCCAACGTAACTCTTTTACAGTAATTCATTAGGTAAAATAATACACTCAGTTTACAACACTATTTAATCAAAATAATCGACTTGTTTCAAAACGGATACTTTCTCCATCGGGATATAAAAAATTTATAAATTAGTTATTATTTACAAAAATTAAAATACATAAAATATTATAACAAAACATTGTAACTACAACAAGGGAATCAAAAAGCAACCAAGATCTCGAAATAACAAAAAATATGAATATTTGTATTAATAAATATATCCATATAAATAAAAATGTAAGCGCACCCATTGAAATTTTGACACAAAGTTGCACTCGAATACGCGTGTCTTTATATAGATGTCACCTGCGACTGCTAAAAACATGCCTTTATTTTAAAAAAGCTAAATCTTTTGGACAAAAATGTTTATTTTTTTAACTGCGCCATCTGTTGGATGTAGAAGCAACATGCGCTATTGTTTGTCTATCTGCACAGACAGACTAAGCCACAGTAACGCTTGCTAGTGTGTAAAAATAATTAGGAAACAGCCATTTAAAAAAAATGTTATTAGTTATATTTAATTAACTATTCACAATTTCTAATTTCTACAATTTATAAATTATCTAATTGTTATCTAGTTTCACTTATTTGCACATTTTTTTTATAAGCATCAACCGCGTCACCCTCCAGACCTCTGAAGTTTGATGTGATCTTGAACGATGTCATAATAATAAAAACTTATATACTCGCAGAACTTTATAATACCCTTTTTAAATTTAATTTTATTTAAATAGTAAAAAAGAGTTTTACAATTAAATTAAATCATACGTCCCAAAAATACACAAACTCATCCACCTGCTCCAAGTATTCAGAATTCACATTTACGTTTTATTTATAACAGAAATTATTTAACAATACTTTTAAAACACAACCCTTTTATTCCCAACAGTCAAATTAGCTATCTTAGTTCATATTACATAATAATAATATTATATAAGGAAAGAAGATGAGTTATTGGGATATAGGTACAAGAACAAATGCGGTAAGCTGTTAAGTGCTACTTGTAAGAGTTTATTTTTATTAACTTTAACAAATATAAGATACTGTCTCTTTTCATGTGTATATGTAATATTTATATTTAGAATAATTTTCTCGGTTTACCCACGTAACAGATTCCTTAAAAGGACTTTTTAATTCCTGACGTTTCGGACAGATCTCACTGTCCATCTACAGAGGCCTGAGATGTCTTGAGTTTTGTCTCAAACTGAACGCTTTCGCTTGTCTGTTCGGTCCAGAAGGCAAGATACAAGTGGGTGCTTATCATTTTTTATCAATACTCGTATATAATAGCAGAAATATAACCGATTGTAATAATATGATTTTCGTACTCTCTCTTTAATGACTATTTGAAATTTAGCTTGGTTTGACCAATAATTGAATATTTTTGATATTTCAATACATAGCACGTAATCATATTTCCACGTTTGAATATGCATAATATTAAATTAGTAAATCCTCAATAATTCCCCTGATTTGACAGTGGGAAGGAAGCATCTTATTCCCGGGAACAAGCCGCCTATAAATTAACCTAGTGAGGCATTACTCCGGGGTATTTCCTGTCGCCCGGCTACCTACTAACTGGTACCAGCTGTGGGGTGTTTCCTCTCCCTCTACCCGCCACCGTATCGATAGAATAATCTGTCACGTTAGGCGCTAAACGCTCCGCTACAAAATGTCACTGTCTGTCGCCTGTGAAATTAGCACATGACACTTCTGCCGCTCTGGTATTTAATTACTTGCTTTTAGTAATATTGTGATTATTAAATAACTTACACAATTTATACAATATCGGTGGCTGAGTTTACATCGAGTTTGGGTTGCATCCAGGCGTAGTGTGTTCAATTCCTCGTCTGACTACGTCCTCCATCACAACACAAGCAACATTTTCCACTTACTTCCAAATGTCACGGAATTTAGTGTGGTGATTTTTCATCTTACAACACAATATTACACGTATATAAACGTGTAAAAAATTACGATAAATACTTATAAAATTACGTAAAATCGATTTTCGACTTTAGATTTGATCACAACTAAACCACTACTTGCACCTTTTAGAAATACTAAAAGCAAGAAGAATTTACATATTTTTTTTTTTTTTTTTAACTTTATTTATTTTCATTTCTTTACACATATTATACATATTAATAGATAATATAAAATAACATAATATATAATACCAAATAGTTTACAAAAGAAATGAAAACCCACTAAGGCACTGACTGCCTGAGTGTGGGTAATATAAAACGATTACTATATTTCAAGTACCTAAAGTATAATATACATTAGTAGAAAAAGTTTTTTTTTGTTTATAGTTATTATAAAAAGTAAAGAGAAAAACATTATGTACAATAATTTATAAAGTTTCAGCAAGTGAGTTGTAGAAAGGATAAATAAATTTATAGTAAAAGCGTTTCAATATCTGCGTCAATCAGCCATAATTTTACCTCTTTAATATATTCTATCTTTTTGTTTATCATTTGAGTTTGTAGTGGTAGAAGGTTAAATGTACGAGGACCAATGAAACTGCTATGCGTCTGCATTAATTTAGTATTGGTTTGGGGGGTGTAAAATATATTATTTGTTCTTTTGCTCATTCTGTTTTCATTTATTTTGAAATTGTTTTTGTTTTTAAATAGATATTTCATAGTTTGTAATATAAATAATTTACGAATGTTAAATAATTTAGATTCCTTGTATAATAGGTCGGTCGAAAAGGTTTTATTTTTGTTATATATGACTTTAATTATGTGCTTTTGAATTATTTGTAGAGGCTTAATAAAAGTATCAGGTGCACCACCCCATCCTATTATGCCATAAGTGATTGCAGATTGCACCAGAGAGAAGTAGATCATTTTCAATTTTTCAGCGTTTAAAATTTCCTTGAGTCTATAAAATATGTAGGTTAGATATCTTAGTTTAGAAGTGGTTTGATTAATATGAGATTTCCAATTAAGATTAATATCTATTGATACTCCTAAATATTTTATATTTTTGACATTAGAGAGTTCGTTGCACAGGAAGCACATTTCTTGATTGCAAGTTGTATTATGGATTCTAATTTTAAGGTTGTCTTTTGGTTTGTTTTTGATGTTTTTATAAAAAGGTAAGTAAAATGTTTTGCTGTAGTTTAAGACAAGTTTATTGTATTTTAACCATTTTGAAACAAGTGAAATACATACAGTTGCATTCGAAAAAGTTTCTGTCCAATTATTACCATCCACTATTATTGCCGTGTCATCGACGTAAGAAACAATTTTACCAGGGATTACAAAATTACATAAATCATTAATATAAATTAAGAATAAAATCGGGCCAAGAACAGTTCCCTGCGGAACTCCGTTTTTTATCTGTGTTCCTGAACTATAATTATTCCCAATTTTTGTTTTTTGTGTTCTGTCTTTAAGATAGTTTGATAGTAATTTTAGTGTGTGCTTTTTGAAGCCCAGTTGAGTTATTTTTTTAATGAGTAAATTATGATTAACGGTGTCGAAAGCTTTTCTTAAATCTAGGAATATTGCAAGACATTTCTTTTTTTTTATCGATAGATGTATAAATAATTTTGTCAATTCATATATGGCATTCTCAGTGCTTAGATCTTTACGAAAGCCGTATTGGTTTTTCGATAGAATTTTATATTTTTCTAAGTGTTCAATGACTCTAATTTTGATGCATTTTTCGAATATTTTTGATAGGTTTGAAACAAGGGATATTGGTCTGTAATTGTCTAATTTATGCGTATCCCCAGATTTATGAATAGGTATTATAGTGGAGATTTTAAACTGTTCTGGAAAATGACCATCTTTGAGGCATATATTAAAGATATGTTGTAATGGCGTTAATACATGTTGTTTTATTTTTTTAATGTATCACATGATAGGCCATCATTTCCCTTAGAGTTGGATGGTTTTAGGTTATCAATATATTTTTCAATTTCATTAAATGTAATAGGAGAAAAATATTCTATTGAGTTAATTGAATCGTTATTAGAGTCTAATTGAGGAGATGTCTCCATATAATCATGATTAACATTAATGCCGGAAGATTGAAGTACCTCGTCTACTATATTTGTAAAGAAGTTATTAAAACATTCTGCAATGGTCGATTTGTTAGTTATTATTTCATTTTTTATTTTAACCTCATTTACAATATTTGAAGACATAATTTTTTTGTTGGCAATTTCATTTATAATATTCCAAGTTTTTTTAGTATTATTTTTAGCATTTTCAATTTGTTCACAATAGTATTTCTTTTTGCAGTTTCGTATCAGTCTATTTAGTAAGTTTCGGTACATTAGATATTTTGTTTTCAGATAAGGCATTGTTCTGAGATTATTATTTTGGCAATCCATTTGATATTTTATCATTTCTCTGTATAATTTATCCCTTTGTTTAATAGAAATAATTAATCCAACTGTAATCCAAGGTTTAATTTTTTTATATTTTCTGTTAGTGACAACTATTTTACTTTCACTTTTTAGAATATACTCTCTTTTTTTATTTTTTTTACTGTGAATACCTCACAAGAGTCCCAACTGCTCCCGTCTGGAGCCAGTGAGACTATGGCATCCCCAATTGGGGGATGTTGTGAGGCTGAAGGTAAGTGGGGAAGGGAAAGAGGAAGGTGGGGAAGTACCTGGCTATTCAGATCTAGTCACTAAACACGGCTAAAGCCATTTGGAGCAACGTTTCAATTCTGAATGGTGGTCTTACACCAGGGCGATACTGGTAGTATCTTCCACTCTGGAACGTGCCGCAAATATACTATATATTATTTTAATTTTAATTAATTAATTGTGAAATAACACAAATTAATCAAATAAAATTTATTTGCGCACGCCGGGTTCGAACCCGCGACCTTCGGAATGGCAGTCCAATGCGTTACCACTGGACTATGCCGGCCGTCTCTAAGAGTATTATAGAAATTCTCTAATGCTAAATGTGGATTTTCTATTGATATTACATTTTCCCAGTTTTCTGACTGAAGTAAAGAGTTTAGAGTTTTATAATCAATGTCTACTTTTTCTCGAGTTACAGAATTTTGGTTTAGAGGTGTATTTTTGAAATGGTGTCCATAAAAGGTCGGGTAATGATCTGTGATATTAGTTTCAAGAATTGAAGAGATAATATTGGTCGCCTTGTGCGACTTGACAAATATGTGGTCTAAACATGCAGAGTTACTTAAGGTTACTCTAGTTGGTGAGCTAATATATGACGTATATCCAGAGCTTGATAAACAATCTAGATACTCATTTTGACAATTTACATTTATATTGTTATCATTAATATTTATATTAATGTCACCTGTCAAAATGGAAAAATTAAAATTGTTTCTGTCAAGATTTCTAACAAAAGATTTTAGTTCTTTTACAAATAAAAAATCATTTAATGATGGGGATCTGTATATGGCTAGTACGTGATATTTATAGTTGTTTTGAAAAAAGGTTAATTTTATTGCATTGGCTGACTTAAATTCAATAAATTCAGTGGCAACATTTTTCAGAGTATGAAAGAAGACAGTGACTCCATCATCACCAGTATGCTTACAGGCAGAGGAAATTGTGGTATATTCTGATAAGTTATATGGAATAACATCTTTCATTTGTGTTTCAGTCAAAACAATTACGCTTGGAGAAAAATCTAGGTTATTAATAAGGATACAGAGCTCATCGAAGTGTTTCCTTAAACTTCTAATATTCATATTTAAAATAGAGAAATTAACATTTTTAAAAAGTAGATTTAGTTCATTTGGGTTTGTACATTTATAATTTTCATATATATGGTTTTCTTCAGCCATGTTAAAGGTTGATTGGTGTTTGCTATGTGGTGTTATTATTATTTATTCGGAGGGGATGTCTTCTGAGCTGTTTATTTGTATGATGGGAGATTTTTCATTTTTTCTCATCCAAATTTTTCCGTTCTTTGCCCAAATAAATTTGTACCCAAGCCTTGAAGATTTAGCAAGGTAAAGTAGATGTTTATTGTATTAGATAAGTTGTTTGTCTTTTGCTGAAATTCAAAGCATAAGCAAAACTTCAAACGCGATTTTCTGCTTATGACGACTTGGACAGATGGTTTTCAGAAGACGATATAAAAATCTTTATTTACTTTTCTTATTTGTGTTTTTCATCTCCATGATCTAGTGTTATATAGATTTGCATATCCATTTTTTTTTTAATTTTTTTTTTATGTGACACCTCACAAGAGTGTCCCTGCCTGTGCAGTGTACAGACAGGGGAACTATGTCACCACCCGGTTGGGTGGCGTTGTGAGGCGGAATCAGGTAGGGGCTGTAGGAAGGGATTTTTTAATGCGGGCCTCGAAGAGGCTCGGATTATAGGAGGGAGGAAAAACAAATGCCGGTAGCTCGTTCCACATACGAGCCGACTTACACAAAAACGAGTCGTAAAAACGGCCCGTTCTCATGAAGCCAACGTCAACCGTGAAAGGGTGTTCAGTTCGTGTCCGTCGAGTTTCGCGCACGTGCACCGGTGCATCAGGAATCAATGCTGCTAGCTCCTTGGAGCAGGCTCCATTGAAATACCTGTAGAACAGACACAGCATGCCTACATTGCGTCTATGCATTAGAGAAGGCAATCGGTCTGTTAACAACGGATTGTCAATCAGACGAATCGCTCTCCTTTGCACAGATTCAAGCAGGTTTATCAAGTATTTTGGGGCACCAGCCCAAAGGTGGCTCCCAAATTCAATAGTTGGGTGGACTTGAGACTTGTACAGGGTCAGCAGCTGGTCACTGTTGAAGAATCTCCTAGCCCTGTACAAGACGCCCAACTTTTTGGAGGCCTGATTTACTCGGGCTTCTATGGATCCCCGATACCTGAGCTGGTCTGATATAGTAACTCCAAGCATTTCGATGGAGTCTTTATTGGGGAGAGTGCTCCCATCAAATTGCACCAGACAGTCATTGATCTCCCTCTTTGCCGAAATCAGACACGCTTGGGTTTTTGAGACGTTGAAACTGACCAAGTTGGCCTTACCACAGGCACGAACCATCTCGAGGTGGTGGTCAATTTTTTGCTTCAAAACTTCCTGAGCTGTCCGGACATCATAGGTGGAAGGAGGCCTGTCAAAAAGATAACCCTCGTGAACGGTGCTGTCATCAGCGTAGCAGTGAATTGGTGCACATTCAACGAGATCGTTGATGTGCAATAAAAACAGCGTCGGAGACAGCACAGATCCTTGTGGCACCCCCGCATTGATTTGGTGCGGTGAGGAAGAAGAGCCGTCAACCACGGTTTGAATTGTTCTTCCCCTCAAAAAGTCTGCAATCCAACTATGCAGGGTTGGGTGGATCCCATACGATGGTAACTTCCCGATAAGCGCCCGGTGCCAGACTCTGTCAAAGGTTTTGGAGATATCCAACCCAACGGTTTGAGTTTCACCAAAACGTTCCATGTACCGTCCTCAAATATGCGTCACATATCCGAGTAGATCGCCACACGATCGGTTTTGACGAAATCCATATTGTCGATCGCTTAGGATAATGTTATTCTCGAGATATGTGAGCAATTTGTTGTTAACCACCCTTTCTAATACCTTCGAGAGTATGGAAGTGATGGCTATGGGGCGGTAGTTAGAAGGGTCGGAGCGGTCCCCCTTTTTTGGATTGGGTGGACGATTGCCTTTTTCCAGAGATCTGGCACCCTTCCACCTTTGAGAGAGAGCCTAAATAATTTCGCGAGCACTGGAGTCATTTCTGCAGAACACCTCTTGAGGACCAAGGCAGGTATTCCGTCCGGCCCACTAGCTGTGTCGACTTTCAGCTCGTTCAAGACTTGGAGAACCTCTCTGTTCCGGATCTTCGGTTCCTCTATTTGAAAACCGCAGTGCGGAATGGAAGGGGCAGTCTCTCCGTTATCTTGAAGAGTTGAGTTTTCCGCGAAAATTTTGCCTAATAATTCAGCTTTCTCGCGGGCCGAGTTAGCCAGCCGACCATCAGGCTTGGTCAGAGGTGGGAAAGTGGTTCTGCAGAAATTTCTTCCGATCGAGCTAGCGAGTGACCAGAAAACACGGCTACCAGTGGGGCAGTCAGCCAGCTTTTTCGCAATTCTCTGGTCGTGATCGCTCTTAGCTCTATTTAGAACTCTCTTACAATCCTTTGCCCGTTTTCTGTATTCCAAAAGGTTATTCATGGAGCTAATCTTCCGGAGTGCATTAAAAGCCGTATTTTTGAGTCTAACAGTTTCAGCACAGTGATGGTCAAACCGCGGTTTTGTGCCCGCTCCAGAGGATTTGACGGAGAAGGGAATGTAGCAATCCATTGCTGATGTGATTACTTCTCCTACCTCGCGTGCACAAATTGATGGGTTCTCGGAGCTAAAGCATACAGTACTCCAAGGAAAGGCGCCAAAGAAAGACCGCATGCCGTCCCATTTTGCTGCCCTGTAGTGCCATACCTTCCTCTTTACATGTTTGTCGGGTTGACGGTTCATGGAGGATGGGACAGAGGTGGTAACCAGGCAGTGGTCAGAGGATCCTAAGGGCGCTGTCACCTCCACTCTGTACCCGAGTGGCTCACTAGTGAGAAACAAATCGAGTAGGTTGGCTCGATGTGATTCAATTAAATTAAATTAGTTTATTCCTTTAAAAACATTACAAAATTACATTTTATTTCGTTTTTAAGTACATTTGTAAAATGGTATTACATAATAAGTAAACGGTGTATAAACTATACCAGCATCAATAGAGCTTGCCTTTTAAAGGCAGCTTCACCGATGCTAAATATGTCGATATCCGAATTAATTCTGTTCAACAGCAAGACTGCTCTCCCCACCGGCATGACCATTGGCAAGTTGGTCCTGCAGGCCGGAAGATAAAACAGTCTATGCTGTCGGTGACGGAGATAACCATCAGGAACATAGAGACTAATACTCTCCATGATAGTCGGATTTACTAACCATCCACGAATCAGTTTGAAGAAGTGTGATGCAATATGCACATCTCTTCTGATCCGTAGATGGTTCATACCGAGCATGCCCAAGAGAAAGTCAGTAGGATAGAGCCACGGGTAGTAGCCATACTCCCTCAGGTAGAGGAATCTCAGAAATTTCTTCTGCACTCTCTCCAACATAAGGGAATACTTCACCTGATGTGGGCTCCAAACCACCGACCCACTCTCAAGCCTACTCCTAACCAACGCAATGTATAGCACTTGGAGAACCCGGGTGTCTCTAAAATTCATCGCAGTGCGTAGGACGAAGCCCAGCATTTTCAGTGAAGAACTACACGTCATTTCGATATGAGTATGAAATGTCAGCCTACTATCAAACATGATGCCAAGATCTTTCATAGTGGAGACACGTTTTAAACTGGGATTTTTATGATGGGATGTCTGGTATTCTAGTCGGAGATTCTACGAGTTAGCTTAGTCAATAGATAAGAGCAAAGGATTCCACTGATCTACCGGCAGAGTTTGTTGGGCCCGAGAACTTCAGCCATTGTTCATTATGAACATTGAAGTCCCCCAGGATTACAAACTCGGCCGATGGGTAACGGGGCAAGAGAATATCTACAGTGTCACTCAAGTATTTGAACAACTCAACAGTGTCTGATTCGGCAAGGTTTGGTGAGCGGTATAGGCACGCATAAATTCTCATCATACCGGTGAGATCCACACGTACCCATAACACTTCGTGTTTTGCGCTCTCGATATTTGCGAGACGAGCGCAGCTGATGTCAGCACGGCTGTAAAGGCAGACACCTCCTTTTGGCCTGAAAAGGCTTTCCAGATGATATCCTGGGCAGTTCAGATAGGAGGTATCTGGGGGCTCGGCAATCTGTGTTTCCGTAAGGAAGAGGAGATGGGGATTTTGTGAGAGAAGGTGGTGGTGGATGGGAGTAAGGTTGGTGTGCAGACCGCGAATGTTAGCGAAATTCACCTTCATCCTCGGTCCACACTGAGGACTCCTACTGTTCGCTGTCGCTGAGTTTATATTAATTTGATTATGTTGATTTTTTGTTATATAGATTTAGTGTTATATAGATTTTCATGTCAATGATTTAGTGTTATATAGATTTTCATGTCCATGATTTGGTGTTATATAGATATTCATGTCCATGATTTAGTGTTATATAGATTTTCATGTCCATTATTTGGTGTTATAAAGATATTCATGTCCATGATTTAGTGTTATATAGATTTTCATGTCCATGATTTGGTGTTATATAGATATTCATGTCCATGATTTAGTGTTATATAGATTTTCATGTCCATGATTTGGTGTTATATAGATATTCATGTCCATGATTTAGTGTTATATAGATTTTCATGTCCATGATTTGGTGTTATATAGATATTCATGTCCATGATTTAGTGTTATATAGATTTTCATGACCATGATTTGGTGTTATATAGATATTAATGTCCATGATTTGGGGTTTTATAGATTTCATGTTATATATATTTTAATGTCCATGATTTGGTGTTATATAGATTTAGAATATTATTTCTACTAAGTGTAGGTTTTCTCAAGCATTTTATCTATCTTTATTTCATTAAATCTCGTGTCCTTTTTCCTTTCCATGTTCAATTTTTTTTTCAATCTTTTTCTTTTCAAAACACCTTTGAAGTGTTGAAGTGATGGCAATCTGTGCACTTTTTCTTCACTTTGCTTTCTAGCCACATACGCTCGTGATAGATGGTTCACCCCAGAACTCAAGGGATTCCTGATTATGGTGATATACGATCAACAGGGCTGTCCCCTGAGCAGAACACAATTTGATAATGTTCTGCCCCAAAGAAGCTTGGGTTTAAAAGCAAAGCTGGTGAACAACAAACATAAAAGATGGTAGTTTTTCTTCTTAGTTGTCTGGATGGTGGCTACGTTTTTTAAAAATATTAAAATATCTTGAAAAATAACGCATTATTAATTATTGATTACACTATTTATCTCAAATTTAGTCATATGACAGACATTTTTTTTACTCGGTACAGTACCTTATTCCTACCCTTTAGGCTGATTTGAGTGTCACGCTCACCGTCAGCGCTCATAGCTCAGCGCGTAGTTCGTCAGCGCTGAGGCTCAGCGTGGCTCGTTTCAGTGTCGTACTGACCGCCTTACTGTACAGTCGAAGACCAAAATGCGGAGTGTATTAGTTATTGCTGCTTTGTACTACCTATCCCAAAAAAATAAAAACCGGCGACGACGAAGACTCCATGTTCATCCATTGATTGAGCAGAGAGCCGTTGCTGGAGACTTTGTCTTGTTATATGGCACTTTAAGGGCTGACGAAAGCAAATTCTTTAATTACTTT
The DNA here is from genome assembly GCF_061612785.1 of Hesperophylax consimilis. NCBI lineage: Eukaryota > Metazoa > Arthropoda > Insecta > Trichoptera > Limnephilidae > Hesperophylax > Hesperophylax consimilis. Next base: position 3,074,942 of record NC_142841.1, on the reverse strand, counting down.
CGAATGTCAACGAGAACTTTTGACGAATTACTGGCAAAGATACAGGATAAACTGGTCCATTGCAGCTTACGACGCGTGCCTATACCACCGATTGAACGACTAATGGTGACTTTAAGGTAGGAAAAAAACTTATTTATTATCATAATGTTTAATCATAGTAAAGTATAGGCAGAGATATAATATTATTAATTAACTAACCATCACGCCGTTTCCCCGCAGGGGTAGGCAGAGAGGACGGACCGCCAAACAACTCGGTCTTGGCACACACTCTTTGCTTCACTCACATTCATACATCGTCTCATACATTCTCTTCTATTATTCCGACTTCTGACATGGCCCGATTCAAGTATCTGATTCACTTGATCGTACCATGTCTTCCTTGGGCGTCCCCGACTTCTTCTGCCATTCACATTTGCGTCGTATATTCTTCTTACACTACTTTCTTCGCTCATTCGCTCTACATGCCCAAACCATCTGAGGGTCCCTTTCTTGATCTTACTCATTATGCTTACATCAGCCTTACATTCTTTGCGGATATACACATTTCTCACATGATTATACATTGTTTTACCACACATACATTATAGTATTAAACTATATATTATCTCTGGTATAGGTAAGAGTGGATCGGATGCATCCCACAATTTCTTCCTCAGGCGAACCTCATCGATAACTCGACCTGTATCCACTTCACGATTCACCATGACTACACGCGATGACATCTGCTCCGCTCGACACTAGAACGTTCACTGAAAACAGAGGCGCTCGTACGATCGTCAGCGCCGACAGCTACGCGGCGCTGACGCGCGACGCGTACGGCCGCGTAGCTATCAGCGCTGACCACCTTGCGCGCTGATAGCTATGCGTCATTCAAAAACGCTTCCTAGAAGTTCATATATCTCGACCATCAGCGCCGACGGTGCGCGTGCGGTCGGCGTGACACTAAAATCAGCCTTACATAGCTCATGATGAAAATGACGGATAAAAATACTCACATTAATTTCACAATACCATTACTGACCATTGGAGAGCTTGTACTGCTTTAGAAAAAACACATGTTCTACTTCAGGCTCCGTAGTAAGCGTTCAAAAAGAAAAAGAAGATGGTTTGAAATAATTAAATTTAATGTTAATTAAAATTATATTTAAAAAGAGCAAATATCTCTCAACAAATGTCTAAAATAGTATTTAAATAAACAGTTTTCATACCTGTATGGGTATGGGTACCGCCACCTCGAGAACCATTCATTAGATAACCAACACCTCTGCTGTAGATCACCCCAAGTGATTCGCTACGTTTGGTGTATGTCACCAAAAGTAACAAATGAGAAGCACGTATGGGTGATCTCACTTCGGTTATGGTTTTATTGTATAATGTGCTAAATTTAATTCTTTAGAATATAATAGTAAAACATTCAAATATTTGTGCCTGAACTTCGCAAAATAAAAATAAATACACTTTTTCTTGCATAAATGAAAACAGGGGGAAGGATCTGGTGTTAAGAACGGATTTAAACCTCTACATAAGGAGAGTTATTGTTATCCGCCCGATACAAATATTACATGACGTGGTGTATCGCCTTATACTAAATCTTCCACATTACAAGGTAACAAATAAGTTAACTGGTACTTTGAAATGTTTATGTTACGTCTTTCTTAACGTCAACATACATTAGCGGCTACTACACATCCGATTCGGAGCGACGGTACCGCGCGCCACTCCAGGCCGCCGCACAGAAAAGTTAAGTCTGAATTAAAGATAACAGTTTACAGCGCAGTCCATTTGTGAGACTTTTTTGCTCGTTTTACTGTCGCTCCAAAGTGTACGTTTGGATGAGTCTATACTCACGATAGATTACAAACTTAGAGATCTATCTTTAGATGGTATTAGGTACACCCGATGGGAAATGTTTGATTATCAGCAGTAAGCGAGAGCATTATATCCTTTGCTTTTCAGTCATCACTCGTGTACCGTATAGAGATAATACTAAGCCAGCCATAGTCTATTATGTAGGTCAGGTAATATAATTACTTCGATATAATCTGTCAATGGGGGTATTCATGTTAGGTTGGTTGAAATCATTTACATTGCAAATTATAGACATGCTATATAGATATCAAAATTGGAAAGCGAAAGACGCGGTAATTGTCGTACTTTCAATTTAGTGGTTTCAGTGCTAAACTGTCACGCTTCGCATCAGTTCGTGTCCAATCAAATTGCTTAAATGAGTGCCAAAATGCTTTTGTGTATAATTAGAAAGGGTTTCTTTACACGGAAAACGCTATTAAAAGCCCTGGAGTAACATTTCATTCCTAAATACAAGCAAATTATTTATTATGATAAATAATTCACTTATTTTGATTGTTTCCTGAATATTTTGAGCGTTATTAGTGAAAACGAGATAGCGAACCTAAAAACACGTAAGTATAAGAAGGACAACCTACTGGCAGTAGGTCATTTCACACAGCAGCGTTTCATATTCGTCGTTGTGGAGGCGAGTAAGCGAAACTAGTCATCTTGTAGTATGTACCTACTATTCGCTGCAACTGATAAATACGCTAACGCTGCCCGATCCCGTATCTATTTATTTCATACACACATATTATTTAAATTTATACCTTTTTCATGCATTAATAACGTTTAAATTAAGAATAAAATAGTAACAACAGAGTGTTTGTTACTTGCCATATTTTCTTTAAATTTTGGGAGACCATAAGCATGTCTAAATAGATGTATTATAATGTCATTAATTTAAATTATGTATACCTTAAAAGGAGAAGTCCTAGTTTTGCTCCAAAATCTGTTAAAATACGGTTTTACAGTTATCTTTCGGCCCCACATGTTGGATTCTATAAATATATTTAAAATGTCACTAAAAAATTACCTCAAATCTTAAGGTGATTACTTATTTTAGTTACTATCCGCATTATTTATAAATAGTTGTGGTTTCAATACCCCTCAAAAGAAATCGTTAGAGTTTATAGATTTATATTATGATATTTAGTTTATGTAGTTTTAACATGTCTCTATAGATGGCACTAGTAAGATTACATTACATGACAGAGACAACATGTCGTCCATACCCGAATGGTTACGAGTACATCCTATCTTCAGGCGAGAAGCTCAGAATGAGTCCCTTCCGCAACAGTATAACATAGAGTCTAATATAGATGGACGTAAATCCAGTACGTTATTTATTTTAAATATCTCACCATGATGTATAAACCTGTAATCTCAGACAAACCGAAGTAATCATTGAAATCCCCCTATCATCAAGTGTTTTCCAAATTAATAAGTCAATTAAGAGTACAATATTTACAGCATTAACTAACTACAGTACATCCCATGGTCAATATCAAAAAATCACGTATTTACTATAAAAACAAACAAGAGAGGGATCATTGCAAAAAATTGTTCATGAGAAATATTTTGCAAATAATCCATAAATGATTCAAACCATCTTTTTAATTGCTAAGAACGATATATTTATAAAATGTCTCTTTAAAAACCCTCCGGATTAATAAATAAATTATTACCGATTTCCTACTGTGATGGACTCGCCCTGGGATAAATTTTTTTTATTGTTGATTTATTATGGTTAGAAAGAATTTTTCAGTTGATTTCACGAAGTAAGGGTTTACCAGATGTTGGCCTTAAAGCTGTTTTAGAAACAAGTGTTTAGATTTATTAGGGTAGAGAAAAAAATGGGAACATGCACTGTATCGTCAGAGACCTCCGGGATGTGGTTTGAATTCTTAGATTTTATTCAGTGGAGAGCGAATTTGGGCTGGGAAACTGGACTGGGGGTAGTCAAGTTTCATCCTTTGAACAAAGAGTTAGACATTTTACTGGAGAAGTAACAATTTATTGGTTTTGAAACGATTTAAAATTAATGTGACAGGTTCTAGGGCCATAATTGATGTGTTCCTTTAGTGCATTTCTGTCTTTTGAAAACAAAAAGCATTCAGAATTCAAAAGAACATAAATTAGAAATCGCATATGGTGATTTGGGGGGGTTGGTTTGGGGAGGGGGAGTCTGGATTTGAAAGCGCGGGGAGACGGTCGGGACAGTCAGCGTTGAAGATCGGAAGGAGGAAGTCGATAGTCGTGGTTAAGGAGCGCGGGCGGATAGACAGTTAGCGTTGAAGAACGGAAGAAGAAAGTCGATAGTCGAGGGTGAAAAAAGCGGTTCAAGAGAGTCAGGTTTTGAAAACGTTGGGAGGCGGGAAATAGAGTCAAGGGGGTCAGAGTTTCAAGGTCTGGGAGACGGTCAGGAATAATCAGGATCGGTCAGCGTTTTAGGATAGTCGAGTCGGTAAAAACTAGGAAGCGCGTAAACAAGAATTAATCGTCGGGACGCGAACACGGCTAAAATCATTTAGTGTAGAAGGTGCGGTTTTCTAACAGCATGAGTATTTTACTGCATGTGACTGTGTTTGTTTTTTTATAATTATTTGGATTGTTGACACTAAGATGTATCGGTAAGTCTATTATAATCTAATTATTAACACTTATTTCCCTAATGTAAACCAAATAATTCAATTGTATTTTGAAGTAAGGGTATTTAACTTGAGTACTATAGGTAATTATGTTGAAGTCTTGAACGGAAGAACTTGGGACAATGGTCCGGACCTGTTAGCAAGGGAGGCCATAAATCACCTATTGCATTGAAGTGACCGGGTCTTGGCTATTAAAAAAGGGACGAAGAGCGGTTACCCTGAAGCCGCTTTAGATCATTCGACAATAGACATTGTTTATGAGTTAGACAATTTTTTTTCTGCAATTTAAAATGATTTAAAAATTCTCCAGTAATAATATTTTACGATTAGGTTATACGGAATTTATAAAATATATTAAATTAAATATAACTTATTCAAACATCACTCTTTTCATTCATTTTTCAATCGGGATAACGCAGCGGATTGAAACTAGCCGCCGAGAGAATGCATCTGTCTGGCATTCTTATTCTATCAAGCGAGATTTTAATTTTTCATAAGTTTGGCGGGGACGGAGTGTACGAATTTTCCGTAGGCTGTCCTATCTTATCAAAGCGACAAAAGCGAAGGGAACGAAATTTGTAATTGGCTTGCCTAATAGGGACTTTTGTGTTAGCAAAGTCGATAACCCTGGATACCGAGATAACGTCTATTTTAGTATAGCAGCGCCGGCTTTTTCCCCTGCTATTGGTGTGGTTGAGTTATTCCCGTAAAAGCACCGGTTTCTGTCGAAGGTGTTGGCGGACCAGCCTTAGATAGTCACCCTGAATAGACCCCTGTTTCGAGTATTTTCAGCTGGTGAGAGGACGCTTTCACGGAGTTCAAATCAAAGGGAACGAAAATTGCTAATGGGCTTTCCTACTTGAGTTAGCTGGTAGACGAAGGAACAAAGCGGATAAGGGCTATGCTATTCTTGTCTGGCGTATGGTGAGGATTTTCTCGCTGACAGAACGAAGGGATCGTGACGAATATGAAGTTGTTTCGGCGCTTTCTGACGTCCTTCCTGTCAAATTCAATAAGTACTTACCCCACTATAGGAGGAGAAGTCATCCAGAATTAGGTTGGAAATTGACTCCGACTGAAACCGTTTGAGCTGACGGAGATCGGATGATTTCAGATTCACGACCTGATGATTCCAGTATCTCTGATCCTTAGCGCCGGAAGTCGAGGATATCAATTTCTACCATTCTTTGATATTTGAAGCGAACGGAGGGTAACAAACGATAGAGCGAATGACCATGACTTTGAAGTGGGGTAAAATCTCCCGTCTAGGAAACATTCGTTATGTCGGATGGACGCCCTCATCCAAATTAAATATTGACATGACTATTTTGAGTGTGGACGAAAGACTTGAAGTATGTTCTGTATTGTACATATGATAAATATGTGTCATTACCTCTACTGGAACGAGAAGCTGTATAGACTGGAGCCAGGAGCTATTTGGAGTAGCGTGACTGCAGAGGCGAAGTCGAACAAACTGAAGCTGAATTCATCATTATCCTTACGAGCGTAAACCAGAGGGGTGTTCACGGGACTCCCGAACTCCTGACGTTGCTGATGCAAACCACTTCAGTATATGTTTATGTTTGAGGTTAGTAGAGTGGACTCCTAACTTTCGGCATGCTGGCGAAGCTTAACTCATCATCGATTTGGGGGAGGTTGACGCGACCTAGACCTCGCGCTACCCACGTGACCCAAATGGTTCCTGATACCAGGCTATCATGCCACCGGACCGGAGCAGCTCCTTGTACCTAACGGTATAAGATGAATCTTCTTCAATCATCATCATCATCAACATCATCATTTACCACCAAGGACCCACATCCCACCTTCATCACCCTCCGGCAGGAGGCAAAACATGTCATTATTTCATCTGTCGCTGAGCGATATTCAATTCATTTCTGGAGGTGTTGGGATTGGACCATCAACTTGGCTGCTTTCGAGCTGGTCACGTTGATGGATGGGATTTGGACGGAGACCAATCGAAAGCAACACATGTTTTGTCTCTAGCTATTCCCGAAAATACCTACTCATAGAAATAACTCACAAAACTAACAAACCATAGTCAAATCATTAACTTAGAATCTTGTGCATCTTGAATTGAATTGTCTATAGTGAATTTCATGTACTTAATTTGTAATTAATTGTCTCATTATATTAGCACATTATCGACTGCAGGCATCCTGAAACGTTTGGGCGAGCAAACAAGGTAGGAAAAGGTAGTTAAAATCAGGGTAGTCGGTCATTGTCTTATTTTCAAACCATACAGAATGTAACACGCCTCATCTAAAAAGAACCAAAGTTACCACAACCAATTAAAAGGATCCTTCAATGAATTAATCCCTGTCGAAACAAAAAATTGACACAACGTGACATATTAATTCGTTAAGATTGAAGGGTTGATAAACCGCGAGAAGTTGCAGATCAAATCAAACGAGCAAAATATTAATTCGTTAACAAGGAGGTAGGGGAGACGGTGAAAACATTACACTACTTAACGGGGAAACCCTTTTGCAAAACGCCTCAGGAGCGCATACTGAGTGGCGGTAAAATTTGCGCCAAGAAAGCGCATTGGCTTTACCGCGGTTCCATGTCGACGGGGTTTCCTTACCCAGCCGCCTCGATAGTACATTTTCCTTTGTATTTTATGCGCTATTGGTATTTTCCTTCCCCATGAAGGACGGCAACATCGCTTTCTACTCAACCCCGGCAATCTTGATCTCGAACATTATATTGTGCCATAAAAATACCGATTTATTCGGGCGTATAAATAAAATAAACGCACATAGACCACGAGAATTATTCGACGTATGCGTGCTTTGTGCTCACGTGTTGGAAAATTCAGATTTTTGTAAGCCACATGCACGTGCAATGTAACATGTTTTCTCTTCTTACGAGAGTAAAATACGAGTTGTAAAAAAATATTTGTTGAATGTCTTCATAACTTTTGTGTTAAATTATAGTTTCTTCTCCATTTTATAGCATCTAATGAACAGGAGGAAAACATAATAGATGTGTTGGAGGCCGATTTGTTTATCTTTACAAGAGCTTAGAATTTATAAGAAGTTTGCGGTTTGCCAAGTCATGGGTCGATAGACTAATGGCACCACGTCTAGTAAACTCCACCCCAGGCCTGATAAACTATACTCTACGTATTACATGTTTAGTTTGGGCAAAATATTATTAATCACAGTTTTAGGAGATTCTAGTGTTTTTGGTAAGTGGTAATTTCCTCATGGGTAACTCTTTTTAATTTTAAAAAACTCCTCCAGTTTTCTCAACATAAGGACAATTCAATTGTCCCTCGATTTGAAAACTACCCCCTAGAGCCAGCAAAGCTTGTAGCATTTACATACAGGGTGCAGCAACGGAAAGTGCAATTTGTTATGCAGAAAGAAATACACCGATGCCGAAGGGGTCTATGAAGCTACTTCTTACGTAGAACCTAATATATTTCCAATTTTTTGAACAGGACAAACCATTTTTTTGATGGCTACCAAAATCAACAGAAGGGTTGTTGATTTTGGTAGCCATGATTACCACGTCGGTTCATTTGGGGGTCGGGTGGTTTCTATCTAACCAGGAGGATACATATGTTATCCTTCACTTATGGGACTAAAGTAATATGTTGTCAAGCTGTATGTCATGGCTGTCTTATTACATTGCTTTGTGATCAAATAAATTACATAGTAAAATTGACAGGTAAAGGATGGGATATTAATAAGCCTTTGATCATACTTAGGTACTAATACGTGAAAATTATATATTATTTAAAAGGGATCTGAAAATTATTAATTCCGTATGTGGGTGACACATATTGCAAACTTTACAAGTGCCTACACCGTTGTCGTCGGTAGGTCGTCATAAAATCAATTTTCTTTGAAATATGGTTACAGAAATGTTCATACTTTTCTATTCAATAATAGTACAACATTTAGTCTTCTAACTTTTTCCTGCAGAATACAATATTACAATATCTATTTTATTTCATATCCAGTAATATTGTATTCGAATCAGAATTAACGTAGCATTTAATATAATTATTCACAACTAACCAACCATCACAGTTTTCCCGCAAGGTCGGACCGCCAAATAACTTGGTCTTGGCACACACTCCTTGACTCATTCACATTCATACACCGTCACATACTCTATTATTTCGACTTTTACCTGACTCAAGTATGTGGTTCACTTTACCGTGTCATGTCTTTCTCGGGCGTGCCCGATTTCTCCTACTATTGTTATACATGAAGTGAAGTTATCTTTTTGATTTTGATTTTGATTGCAAAGATCATTTGCTCGATCGTAGGGTTAAAATAATGATTTTTAGTACATATTTATTATTATTTTTTAATTGAAACGATTTTTTTTTACAAAACAACTACTACTTAAAATAAACTACCTAAAATCAAAAGCTTATTCCTCAACGTCTGCACATTATTTTCCACCCTTCACCACCCCATTAGGGGAAAGTAACTATTAACGTATATAAACGAATTTCGTCAGAATGGCTTTGTATTTTACCGCGAATGACATGGTTTGGTCCTTTATCCTTCCTGACCTGTCTAACCCTTTGGGAGACGTAAAGCGAACATGATTTAAAATTGGTTTCATTATCCAAAATGATTACTTTTTGTTTCCATAAATTTTAAAGAGAACAACACATACAACATAAACGTATCAAAAACACAAAATAATCAAAAGTTGAAAAAATGGTTAAAATTTTGAACTAATTTATTTACCATTTTTTCAGTATAAAACATATATAAAACCTTTCCGGTTTATGTTTCTCGGAGAGAATGTTTTTTAAGTTGCAAAAAATCTGAAACGAAACTGGTCTCTCAGGTGAACTTGTTTTCTTTTCCATAAAAGTTTAAAACGTAGCTAAGCCTTTTGTGAGACCGTAAACTAATTTACAAAATTATGTTATTCTTTTTGTTTAATTGCGACTCTTACATTCTAAATGAAAATGGTGTTTTCCTGTACCGTAAAATGGGTTAATTCACTGAAAGTTTATCCGGCTTAAGTATTAAGGGCAGGTAGATTTTACAGGGATACCACAAGAAAAATTGTAAATAGCTATCGTGTTCCAGGAAATAATATTTCCTGGGATTATAATTTTCCGAGTAAAGGGTACTTAAACCTTTTTCAGTATATAATTTTCTTGCTTTTACAACACGCCTACTATTTGGTTACATACCTATAGATTTTTTTTGTTATTTTCTTTGCTTAGTTTGTCGTATGACACGAATTATAATAACTTTGTTTTAAAACCAGCATTTATTGATACTTTAGACACCAACCCTGTTACACTGTTACTGAAACTTCATCAGGATTGTAACTAACCAGCCAGATAATTACATACCCATGCTGTATAATAAAGTAATCAGAAAGAGACGGAAAACTAGAAGAAAAGTGGCGTGACGTAAATTCAATGGATTTCATGAGATTAATATATTATTACGTATGGTACACCGTTTTACTCATAATCGCAGCATAAATGTTATACGGGCTTATAAGGTCGGAAAAGTGGAAAACTTTACTTATAATGCCATTTTAGTGGCTGTCAGATATATACCGGCGGGCCACTTAGGATAGTATTAGGATAGCGCCGGCAATCTGAAGAATGCACGATTTTGTTTTCGTTTTTTAGCGATGCTTGACAAATAAAAAGGAATATTACCCATTTGCAGCACTATCAGAGAGATGTTTTAAATCGATATATCGATTTATCACATCAAATACGGGACGCATATTCGAACTGGTCGGATTTCGACGCAAATCAAACAGACCGGGCTAATGACATTACAAATGTCATCTGAAGAAACGTGATGTTAGCAACAAAACGCGAAATGCGAAAATGACATTGTTTTTGTGTTTGTGTGATTTTAACCCGAGCAGTATACGGCCTTCTTCCTCGTATAGCTATACCAACGCTGCAATGGCGTATTAGGGATTTTTTATAAGTAAGACTGACAGTGTTTAGAATAAGGTTATAGGTTTTTTGCTGATTTCCCAACTTTCCTCCTCTCCATCTCCATCGTCCCCACAGCACGCCCCAATTTGGGATGCCCTTGTGCCCCTATGCCCTCATTGATTCCGGTTAGCAGGGAGCAGTTTGGGACTTTTATGCGGTATTTACAAAAAAGTAAGCATGTAAGTTATTAGGTCATAGGACATGCGTCATTTATTGGAGTGAAGTACCAAATGATCTACAAGATGATTATGATTATGATATGAAGCTGAATTGAAGATTCCAAAGGAATGATGAAAAACATCATACAAATCATATCATCGACCAAGTATTATCTAGATAAAACTTAAAATTAGAGCCCAAACAAAAAAAAATCGTTTAAAAAAACATTAATCAAAAGGAAAAAGCATTTTTTTGCGGTCAAAACATCGGAAAACGCATTGTTTTTTTAACTTTTGTTGGTGTGCACAGAGCTATTTTTTCTTTCAGAAAGTTCGTCACAACGCTCAATAGACTATTTATTGCGCAACAAATTACTGCAATACTTTTGCCAAAAAGTGAACGATTTTCGCTAGTTTCGCGTACGTTTTTAGAAGCTTGTACAACAAGTTCACATAAAGTTTGATTGTTGAGTTCATCTCTATATCTTATGTCGCGAAGCCTTTCAGCCTTGATAATCGCCGAAAAAATATCAAATTACAATATGGGATTTTAGCAATAACTTTTGCTCTGTTTTTTTTTATTGTGGGAAACTTGCATTTGTATCTAGGCTTTCGAAGTGAGGCATCAGAATTCGATGGGGAATTTTATTATGAAATTACTCTTAAGTGGTGTTATTTTTATAATGGAGAGGGATAATCTATTGCTTTTATATATCGATGTACAATATTAATAAATTGAATATATTACATTATCAATATATTATGGCTTGAATATATTCTATTGTTAATAAATTATTACTTGAATGTATTATATAATTAATATATTATGTGCTCGGGACAGTTATAATTGTTGCATATAGTATTTGGTTCGGTTGTTTCCCGCCCGCGTCCCGCGCTTTTACCTACATTAGTCAGTTGTGTTTAAATTACCGCGCCGCAAGGTACAACCGATCTACCGCTTTCCGCATAACCTATCTTGAGTTTTTACACCACCGCGCCGCGCTGAAAACAGCAAATGTTATACCGCAAAAGATCGCCGTGACGAAGTGCATAAAAATAGCAATCTCTAACGCATTGACCATTTCGCAAAACCCAATATCACTATTCCCTTTCCTGACCTCTCTTCCAATACTAACAAATACCCTACCGGTGATTACCGCAGAGCAAAGTGGAAGGTGCCGACAGCTTGGAGATATTGTTAAGTCAAATCAAACAAATTCACAAAATATCGCAATTACAGTCCATTCACGCCGCAACATTATGACTTGAAAACATTATTTTATTAATATATTATGATTTGCGTATATTATATTATTAAATTAATGCACCAAAGATATTAGAAGAACAAGATGTGCTATGCGCAGTTCGTACTGAGTGGAATTGTTTTGCCGAGTGTCGCCGGTTTTGTTCACCAATACTACTGCACACCTTCGCTTGCGCTAAGGTATCCGCACTAATACATAGAACAGATTTCTGTGCGTACACGTCCCGATACCGTTCAAAGTACCCTAATTAGGTAGTACTCCGGCTACGGTCCGGCGGCCAACATAGCATATCTCGTTCTTCTAATATCTTTGTAATGCACAGTTATAGAAAAGGTACAACATGAGCATCTCCTGTCCCCATCCCATCTTCCTCTGCCTCTTGCCCTTTCCTATTCCTTCTTCCTTCTAATATATTTATAAGATTTTTTTTTCTTTTTTGTTAATTTCATTTTCAGTTAATGGTTATAACCAATTACAATTTTGTATTATATCATATTAACCAACATTAGCATAAGAAACTATTTTGGCTTACCTCATATTTAACCTCTTATATAACTCATCCTGTATAAAATTGCTGTTTGTTTCTTACAATAAATAAATATTATATGAACCTTATCTTCGATTCTTCCTAAGTACTTTTAATGGATTGCGGTACTCAAAAGATCCTTCCCACTGTCGACACTAGTTTAGATTTAAGTGTTCAAAGCACCAGTGTATTGTTGTTATAATATACTAGCGCATCCCGTGAAACATCTGGATTTTAAACACATCAGTTCCAATTTAAAAAATGACAATTAAAATAATTTTATGTAAATACATTATACAACAGGTAGGTTATTTATGGCTGGTTTGAATTTTTGACACAACCAGTTCCAATTTTAAAAATGACACTTATATTCAAAGCAAATCCGAGTTCATTTAGCAATCACGGACCCAAAACCAAAACATACATTTTTGGTGGTATATCCGAAATAATTCTGTTAAAACGTAAAACGTGGTCTAGATAATATTGTTTTATTTGTAAAAACGAGTGAGCACAAAATATTTTTCCAACAATCGCTTTAAAAATTGCTCGCAACTGTAAAGTGTTCGCACTTGTGAGAGATATGACCTGAATCTCAAAGATCAGAATCTTTCCTACAATAAAGGCAACCCTTAACCTCTCTCTTCCTTTCTACCCTTCTCACATATTTGTAGCGACTCACGCGGCATGTCAAGGGGACCTGTACCTATTATATATGCTGTACTTCCTGACATTTCTGCCAACACAGAGAACTTTTGACAGTGACACTTAACACTGCTAGAGTTCATATTAAAACCCATTCTGATAGCTCGGCCCGTAGATCATGCCGCAAGTTTTGAATTGCATTTGTGTTTTTAACATAAAAGATAAACTAGAGTAAAATAAAAAAATTGTACGTCCGACAAAAACGTTAATAAAAACCGCTTCTGACGAGCATCACACATTAAGTTGACATTTATCAGAAAATCATCAATGTAAAAAGCTACTAGCACACTTGACAGCTCGAAAAGTTCCTTTCAAAAACCTATATTCTGATTCCATAGATAAAGAAAAATAGATCATACGCACAATGCAAGTTTTAGTAAAAGGCATGGCCAGTCCAAAAATTACATATAAATATGGCAACGAACATTCACTTATCTTTTTTTTGAATAACCTGATATTGTAATATTTAATTATTGAAGACAATATTAGCAATTCCTTAACGAATATTTGAAACAGAAAAATCAGAAAAAGATACGGTCACATCTAGGACTCAAACCCGGGACCCTTGCCTTACCGGAGCGCCGCTCTACCAACTGAGCTAATGGGATCCTATCTCCTTCGGTCATATTTAATTGTATCATACTTCTTAAGCTACCAAGTTAAACTATGTTAGTATGATGAATAATCATCTAATTCAAATAGTGGTAGTATAAAATATCCAACAAAATGTACGTCATAAAGAAGAACACACACTAGCTCCAACGGAATAGCAATGCCATAATTACGTACTTGATTTTACCCCTACAGACTTTTCATGGAAGGTTGCCAAATGTAACAGTTTCAAAGCCTTAGAAAGAACCTTAACGGCTAACTGCCGCCTCGTATGAACCATGTCTACGTCGTGAACTAAATATTACTAAAAGCTTGCGCAATATTAAAATGCGGCGTTTTTACACTATAAAATATCATGTTTATCGTATTAAATACATGTGTTTCGTACAATATTTACAAATGTTTTGAATTTATGTTATCTTCAAATCTACAGACAGACGAAATGCAAAGTGTCGAGCTAAAAAACGAGGTCTTTGATTCGCCTTGAGGTGCGAAAAAAGATGGGAAGTATTCAAAATTTAATCAGTCTCGGAATAAAACTATAGATTTTTATAAAAATCAAATCCATATCGCCCGCCCGCCACAGACACTCTTATTTATATAAATAAATAGATACTCTTTTTTTTGTATTTCTTTGGCATTCACTATGTAACAATTTCTAGACATTTGTTGTTTTTAATGAGTTTTTATTATTCACAATGTACATTTGTTACGTATAAATTTTATCGTAACATCGTTACAAATGTACATTGTAAATAATAAAAACTCATTAAAAAAAAAAAAATAGATACTCGTAGATATTCCACAAATTCTGTAGAATAAAGAACAATAGCATCCGTTGTTGAGTGGTTACGGTCATTTGCAATGAATTCGGAGGTCGCCGGTTTAAAGCTCACATTTAATTGATTTTAAATAATATATAGTACATTTGCGAAACGTTCCAGAATGGAAAATACTCTCAGTATCGCCCTGGTAAAAGACTACCATTCAAAATCGAAATTTCGCTTGAAATGGCTTTAGATCAATGACCAGTTCTGAATACCCACGAACTTCCTCGTCTTCTTCTTCTCCATCTCCTTTCACTCCCCAAGGCTATCAACCTCGACATACCACGATTGCGGATGCCATAGTCTCATTGGCTAGAGACAGTTGGGAGCAGTTGGGACTCTTGTGCGGTATTCACATAAAAATGTGTATATAATAATAAATAAGTGTTTTAAAATATTGAGTTAGAATTTGGAAGAATCTTACTTTTTCAGCAATTGAAAATTATTTTATTCTATAGTTGAAAAAAGTTCATGTAAATAGCTCGATAGTAAAAAAATAAGATGGTTTGTTTTCTTTGTTGTGGTACAAAGTTCTAAGGTCTGAAACTGAGATATCTTCTCTATTAGTAAGTAGACTTTGTGTCTACGTTTTGATGTAGAAAACATCGTAGACAAATAAATCGTAATTAGAACAAAGAGAAGAAACGGGTTTGAAATTATTTGTTTACCATGTAATAAGTCAATATTTTTCAACGTTTTATTAATATTTAAATACGGCATAGGGCACATTTTACAAGCTCGAATAAAAATCGATAAATTTGTACGAGTACCTGCTTCATCACGAAATATCGACCCACTAATCTTTTATTCTTATTAGATTTGATTAAATAGAATTCTGTAGTACCTTACCTCAATTTTTTATTAAGCGCTATCCAATAATATTGTGATTTTCTTGACCTTCGTGAGTTTTTTAAGTTATCTTTCATGAAACCAGCAACACGTCATTTTATAAAAATGCTGTGTGGGGGATTTTTGTAATTAAAGGAAGGAGGGGAAGTTCTGGGACAGAAAAGGGTATGGTGGTGATAGGATTCTTGGGTTCATTGTGTACAGGCGCAACGTATGAATACAATCCTCCAACTGCGGTGTAAGACACCGGAGACCCTTTGAGAGAATTAAAGGGTTTCCCTCAACCGGCCTCTTCCGATCTGGCACGCCACGCAACTGGTGGGCAGACGCATGCACCACCAAAACCTGGACAAACCTCAACCCATGAACTCGGGCCTCATTGTTAAGTCACCAAACGTAACTACTTATGACCTATAGCATGGTTCCGGGATGGCGATACCCATACCCGCCTTCTAAATTGGAAATGCTTTATTTTTGAATGGCCTTTTTAATGAACGTCTTTTAAATATTACACAGCTGATAAACCACCATTTGCCATAGCAGAGAAAAAAATTAAAACACGTTTATTAGTGAGGCCTAATTGCTTAATTTTTGTACCTGCTGACCATTTTTGGCCATCTGGAGAATTAAAATCAATTTCTTTTCGATTGACTTCTCCACTTTGAAACTCATCTCCAAGTATTCAATATCGTTAAATCACCCGAAAGCCAAGGAACCTTTTCCATCCCTTAAGGGATATTACACCCAGCGGGGATCCCTATGGGGTAATACGTTACAACAGCTCACACCAACTCAAGTAAAACTGCACAGTTGAGAATACCAAACACACACGAGATACCAACGTATTTTCACCTTTCTAAAATAAAGATACACCTTTTTTATGCGAGTTTTATGTTTCGTTGACTGATTTGGGTTTTTTCGTTTTTTATTTGACTTTTGTATATAGCTAACATATTGAAATTATTATAAGCAATAATTAGTCTCCTGAAATAAATATACAAATTGAAAAAAAATATAAATAAAAATAAATGCCGCCGACGGGAATTGAACCCGCACCTTTTGATGTCCGGTCAGATGCTCTGGACCACTGAGCTACGTCGGCTTATTTCCAATACGCCAAATAACTCAATATGTACTAGTACTTCAATCAACAATTACTGCTTATTATATTTTTTCATCTGTAAACAAACAACTTTATTTTAATTTGTTATACTTTGTGCTATGCATAAAAAACCTTGTGTTATAAACATTAGTTTATCATTATAAAAAATACTAACATATTGAGTTATATTTTATTTATATTCGAACTTTTATAGACGTCAGTATTTGGCCGGTTTGACACGGGAGTCAAACACACAATCTTCTCTCTCAAATCCTAACCTAACCTAACAGGTGGTGGCACTCACGAGCGCCCCAGCGCCTTTTATAATATACAATTTAAAGAATAATATTTTTAACATAGATATAATTTCGACAGTGAATAGCACCGGGTGAAACAATACAACGCACACTAAACATGCACATATTTATGATGAAAAAACTGCACAGAGCAGTGCATTTTTTTAAATATCAAAAGGCGCTAAAATGCAATTTTCGGGCGCCATTTGACTAAGGGCCAGGCTTAAAAAGACAAAGATGCAATAACTGACTTACAACCGACAAACTATTTTAGAAATGCAAAATTACTATGTTTTTATTTAAAAAAAATAATAATGAAATAAGTCGTAGCTTGAACCATATTATTTGTAAATGTGACTTTAAGGATTTAATGCTTTTTTAAGGTTTTAAAGCTTAAATTTATCCAAAGCTACCATTCCATAAAACACGATTCCGTTTGGAACGATATAAATGGTCGAGAGCCTAAAATTGGATAAAAAAATTGTACGCAATCTACACTCTAAGTCCGTAGTGACAGGGTACATTTGTAGAAATTTACTGCTTATATCTCATTTGTGAAAACCGTTTGAAAATAAATAGTAGCAAAGCTTTTTGTGAATCGTTCAGATATACAGGCACAATGCTTTCTTTGTTGGCAAATTGGTAAACATTAACTCGGCTGCCTCTGAATTGATTTGATTGAGTTGATTTGTATGAAATTAATCAATGGTTTAATTGTAAATCTTGGGTTTGAACTTAATTAATTAACAGCTTTATAGTTTGAGTTACTTTATTTTAATCACATTCAGATGTGTTGCATGTTTTTGGTATCGTATTTTTTATTGCTTCATAAATGAGGCTTTGAGGGACATCATTTGCATCAGGGCTTATGCCATCTTTGGGGATACTGTGCAGAAGATATTCTAATATGGCCATGCGACCGGTCATATCCCGTAATATTATCGAAACTAAAAACTTTAATTTCGTCAACGTCTTAAGACGAATAAATCTTCTAGCATAACCTAACCTAACTTAATCCAAACTAACCTGGCTAACCTTCTATAAAAACCTATCCTAATATTACCTAACGTAACTTAACCTAACCTTGTATAAAAATAAACATCTTTAAGCCCATGGATACCATTTATGTCTACTTCAATTTGACTGTGATTTAATTTTCTTTAAATTATCTGTGATTTGAAGTATAGAATAAAATCGATAGTACCTAGGTAACAATGAATTCTAGTATCATTTTAATGAGATTTCATACCGAAAAGGTTCTCTGGGTGGGATTATCGTCGTTTGAATCGGAGAATTTAACGAATCACCTTGGGTAAGTCGAAATGAACTCATTATAAGAATTCCTGGTACCTTGGGAATCTTATTATTACGTGATATCATTCTTTTGCTTGGCCATCATTTTTATTTGTTCCTCTCGTCCAGTCTCTCGTGACTAGAGTGAACAAAATTATAGTGGAGGGGTTTATAGGGAAGGCTGGCAAGAGAAGGCTGTTAGAAGTGTGAATATTTTTTAATAAAAGACAAATATTCCCAGGTTACGAATATGACGACAATATTTAAATTCTTCCTACTTTCACCGATATAGGTGGAATAAAATTATGCTTATGCTTTGCAATGTGAAGAATTTAGACCCTTCTCTCACAGGGTTACACAAGTTTAAAATACTCGTGTCGCAAACAACTTGTAGCGCACAGTCCGTACACGTCGCTACTAAAATTACGCGTCGTGC
Organism: Hesperophylax consimilis; assembly: GCF_061612785.1. Taxonomy (NCBI): domain Eukaryota; kingdom Metazoa; phylum Arthropoda; class Insecta; order Trichoptera; family Limnephilidae; genus Hesperophylax; species Hesperophylax consimilis. The sequence continues at coordinate 3,056,403 of NC_142841.1, read as the reverse complement.
AGCCACCAATCATTGTTGAATTCTTAAAATATATAAATTAGAATGCTTACTCCAGTGAGATTACGAAGGCCTTCTAATTATTTTTTTCTATGGCGTTTATAGTTATAGTTGTGAGTGCACAACATTGTTACGCCATGTTTAAAGTCTCGGCCACGTGAGTACAATAACTTCGCTTGTCGCTGGAGAAACTGGCGTCGCGACGAATTTGCAAAATTTCGGTAGTTTTCTTAATATTTGTTTTTCAACAGGTCAATTTTACAACAATTACAATAACACTAAAGCACAAATATAACGAGAACAGCAAAGCAGAAAAAATATAGAAGAATACCATTACAATTGACTACAGATACTAACTGACTAGACGGATAGATATAAATGTATAAACTAGCTAATTAAACAATTAAATAAATAAATAAGATAAATTATATAACACAGGCAACATACTCATAGGCATACACACACTCAAAGGCATGCAACATACTCAAACAAAAGATTACATGCATAAGATCAGTGGATATTAATGTATAGGTGCTTAGAGACAATACATTTTTCAGCATTTTTTTAGTTCAGTGGTGCAATTTGATTATATAATCAACTACCCAACGAGATCAAATGTGCAAGTCAATGTAAAAAGACCCAAACTAACATGCTCAAACTTCATCTTATTAATGACTATCTGAAATAATAATGTTGTGTATGTCCCATCATATGTCCATTTAATACATACAGCTATATGTTTCATGTAATGCGTATCATTCCCGCAATGTGTTCATTAACTCCTGGGAGTACAATGCTTTATATAATATACTATACTCTGTATTGTATACTTTTAATAAATAAAAAAAATAAATAAAATTTATAGCAGACACAAGATAAGTGAATGTTCTTTGCCCGTATTTTTTGTAATCTGGAATAGCCGTGCTTCCATTTTGACTAAATCTTGCGTTGTGTATGATCTACTTTTTCTTTATATATGGAATCAGACAATAGGTTTTTGCATACAATTTCAAACCGTCGCGTCGTCAAGATTCTTGAATTGTCAAGTATCCGATACTTGTGTATCTCTGTAGAAGATGAGTCTTCGTTAGCGGATGATTGGATACCTGACGCCGGGGTTGTCCACTCAGCTACTAATTAATTAAATTTGCCAATAAAGAAGGCGTCAAAGGAAAGGAGGTTATTAAGTGTAGTCTACAATGCAGATCGGATAATAACTCTGTTGTTAGTAAGACATCGAACTGTCACTGGCACAAAATGTTGCATGAACTTGCATGAAGCAAGGAGTACAATAGATATTCCATTATCTCTGCCTACCCATGCGGAGAAATGCGGGTCAGTTATTAATGACAAAAATTTATTTATTTTTGCATTTTTCACTAGAGAAAAATATATATATACCGTCGAAACAATTTTTGAATTAATTGATAAATTGAAATTTTTCATTCGGTTCGGGTCTGGGAGGCTCGCCGGCAATTTTAAAATAAAAAACGAGGAATTCAATTTTCTCCTCGACACGAATACTCCGTGAAGCGTGTAAACCCCTGGGTAATGTCTGATTGAACAAGTGACTAATTTTTATTTATTGTTTTGGTTGAGGTTCACATTGATTAATAAAATTAAAAAAGAAAACCTCGTTGAATAGTATATGTTCACCGCTTTTTTATTTTAAAAAAAATATGCTTAAAATTACTATGATTTTGAATTTATTTTGATTTTACGATTATATTTTCCATAATGATTTAAAATATGCAATTTTCGATTTACCTCAAAAAAGACATGTTTTTATAGGTGAATTCAGCGGCGTTGACGTCTCGTCGGGCAACGTTGGTGACAACCATCTTGCCACACATTGGTGGTTTCTATGTCTTTCAGAAAGTAGTCTTAGATCGGTTTTGAAATTAAAAATGATGAATTTAAAAGTTAAAACGACACATTCTTAGTATGATCATATTAAAAAAGGTTAAATTTTAAAACTTCCACACATGTTTAACGCTTTTCTTAGTTTGTGAAAATATCCCATTGATTAAATAAAATAACTAGGAACAAAACGTATGGGAAAAAAGCAGAAAGACTTGAAAATTTTAAAGCTGTATTTTTTTACAGTAGCTTCACACAGGAGACCTTGAGAAATGTAATTTTCCTTACGGCCTCCTATTCCACTCTTGGGGATACTGTGTGGAGGGTCTTTTTAAGTAAAGGAAGGAGAGGAAGTTCTGGTAAGTAAAAAGGTGTCAGTGGTGGGTAGGAATCTGGGGGTCAATGTGTCCAAGAGTGACGGACGTATGAATCCATCCCTTTCCCTTAGGTGCAATGTGATTGGATCGAGGGAGTTTCGCTCGATAGTTCAAATGGTCTCCCTCAACCAGTCTCTCCCGATCCAGCCCGCTGCGCAGTAAGTAAGCAGACGCAAGTCCTAGAAAAATCTCACCCCACGAACCCAGGCACCCCTGCTAAGTTCAAGTTGGCTATCCATTAAATGTTAGATCATCACACGTATTTTCAGTTTGGAACATTGTTTTCATCAATAGCTCTGGAATTTTGAATTGTACTTATTTTGAACTTTTTTGTACATAATAAGGCATTTAAAAGATAAATTTAAATGTAATATTTTTTCCTTTTGTTCCTTATAATTTTAAATCTCTGCAGTATGTACCTACTCCAGCGATAAAGTTGGCAGATGTTCAACCCAAGCTCATATATCAATCGAGATCTATTCCAGCCATAAAGTTAGTTCATTAGAAGCTTGCATTTGGGAGTTTGGGACAGCTTCGGGTTAAACTTTTGTATTAATTCTGTTTCTACTTCCTCGTGGCTATGGAAGCTTGATACCCACAGAGATACGTTTACAGATACCTACAATAGATTACAGTCTATTCTGAAACTGTTAATCTTTTTAGGTTACTATTATTATGAGTTGGTTGCCACAAAAATTTGGTTTAAGTCTTTTATTTATTGACATTTCGTAATGTTACAATTCCTAGTCTAATTAAATATTATAATAAATAAATAAACCGGTTTCGTTTCAGCCTGAACCTTCCTCAGGGTTTCATAAAAGCATAATAAAATACTTAGTGAATTAATTGTTTATTTAATAAATATATTAGTTGGGGTTTATTTATTTATAGATTTTCTAGATTTTTCAGGCGTAAAGCTATTCTTATAATAGTGTAGAAACTAGCTTGAAATAGGCAAACATAGATATGCTGGTCTTGGGATAAAAATATGGTGACAGGATAAATCATCAAAATGATAATTCATCACATTTTAAAAAAGTTATATAAAGTCATGGAAAGTGATGAAACAAAAACTTTACTAACTGGGTTAAGTAGGTTAGGTTAGGCTAGGTTAATTTTTTTTTCATCATTTTTAATGACTTTATATCACTTTTTAAAGGTGTTTTGAATAAAATCGTATTTAAAAAAACCTTCGGACTACCCAATAGACCGCTTATTCGAAAAATTTCAAGTACCTCCTTTTAAAGATCTGTACATTAAAAATTCACTAATTTAGATCATAAAAAAAAATAAAAGTACCAATATTTAACTGAAACCGGTACTAGACTGAAATACATTTTTTCATGTCCAAAATTAAATACTTCCTTTGTACAAAATTACTAAATTACTATGCATTATTAGGTTCCTGAACAAACAAAGGAGCAGAAAGCAATAATAATTAATATTTTGGTAAATAAAAAAAAACATAGTCGTGCCACTGTTTGATAATTCCTTGGCGCGTAAAAATAATATCCCGAAGAACAATTAACTTGTTTTTAACATTGAAATAAAAAGTCAATAAGCCGCTCTTTAAAAGTTAAGTATTTTATTTTATATTTTGTTATTTTTATACCCCGTAATGATTGCATTATGAAACGACGCACCTCTCCAGGAATCTAACCCATGTCGGCAGAACCGTTTTATGGTTTAGAACCACACGTTTTTTGATCTTTGTTTAAAACATTACAAAATATATCACAAGAAAACCGACATTTCAAAAACAATACTACTTTTGCTTCCAATTCCTGAGGGCTTAGTCTAAAAACTTTATATTTTTCTTGGAAGGAGGCTAGGTTCCATAGCTTAACCGATATATCAGAACTTGATGGCAGCCTTGCCATTATGTATTATGTGTGCGTGTTTATTTTGTTCACTTTCTCCGTAGTCATGTTTTTATGCCAAAAAGGCCTTTGCTCCGCAGCTTACATGAAAAAGTTCTTAAGATCGAAACTCTTGTCTAGGAATACGAAACTACACGTACGAGTATATGTACATTGGCCAATATATTTACAAAAATCACAACGACAAAATGCAAAAGAGTAGAGGAGAGAGATCGATGTGCACGCCGCCCACCGTAGACCCACCCAAGACCCGAGTACCCGTCACCTAATCTTTGATCAGGTATTTTCGTTTGATATGAGTAGGTAAGGTAAATGATAATCTGTTTTTGATTTTAGGCACAGAGCAAGGTATTATTTAAATGATTTGTTTTTGTTTGTCCTTATCTTTGGAAAGGCAATGACTTACCGTTTAAGTGTCGATTATAATACACCCGTGAAACTAGGCTCAGTAATAACGAACCTGCCTGCGACTTGCTACCCTCTGCCTTCCCCCAACCCTCCCAGTCGTGGCTATATTATATTTACATTGGCAGAAGTCACGCTTCGGTACCATACTGTGGAATCATTGGATGTTAAAACAGTGAATTTTAAACCGTGGAAAGTTGCTAACAGTTTACTGCATTACTCCTAGTGGCCGAACTTGGTCTTATGTTACTGAATAATAACGACTAATGGCGTAGCGCGTTCTAAACATTAAAATTTACCTCGTTCAGATCGGTAGTAAAAAGACCGACGCGACGCCGAGTAATTTGATATGTGCGACGCGTTCTTATGCGTGTGTGTATTTATCAGTTTGACGTTGACATTTTCTGTGGATACAACGCTATTATGATTCATTATACATTAACGTAACGATGAAGTTGATGAGTTGAATCAATTTCCTAGATGAACTTAGAATATTGACATTCCATATTTGGTAAATATTTACTTCGGCATCCAGTATTCAAAGTATCGATAAAGGAGAAAAAACTGATGAACAATATTTTGGCTGCTACTTTATGGTATGTGAACATTCGAGATTCTCATTCAAGTTACAAAATTAGCAGCCAAAATATTGTTCATAAGTTTTTTCTCCTTTATCAATAAAAAACTTATGAACAATATTTTGGCTGCTACTTTATGGTTTGTGAACATTCGAGATTCTCATTCAAGTTACAACATTAGAATGGCTAAAATAGTATCGCGCTTAAATACTCATATTCTGAAGAGAGCTTTAAATTTATACAGCGAATTGAATTATATTTTTAAAGATTTAACAATCATAAAATTGACAAGTTACATTTGGCACGTCCGGTAGCAAACTTTTTGAAAGAGACGTAATATTATTTCTTCGAAATTAATTTGAAGTTGAACAAAGCCTATGAAATATAATCCAATGAAGGAAAATTATCCCTTTTTTTATAAAAATTATTATATTTAAAGGGAAAACAAAAAAATTTGAAACACACCAAGTAAGTAATGATAACATAGAATAAAAACATAAATAAATAAATACCCAAAGAGAAAAATGAAAATTAGTAATTTTCTCAGAATCTCTTCAAATTATTCGTAATCCGGTTAAAAATGGGATTGCAGGTCATTTCCCGATAAACTTTTGGTAATTTCGTAAATATATCGGCATACGTGTTCATGCACCTGCGTTTGTCTTGAAATACGAAAATGTTAGGATTTTTATGAACACGGGTTCCGACATAGTAACAATACATTGGTATTTTAATAAAAGTTTTTCGGGAAACTTATCAATTCATTCTTTAAGGGTTAAAGATTCTTAATTAATTATTAATATTTTTGCATTGCTCATTGACTGAGCCACTTGGATGTAGCGACAATAATGACGTTGATTGAACAATATTGCTTTTGTACAATACCTACTTTTTTCATCCCAATTAGTTTCGTTTACGGGGTGAATATTTTTTGTCTTGAGTCTTTCAGTCATGGAGAAGGCATTTTCATCAACATACGGAAACATGATTTTATCGACTTCATGCATCCAAACCATATAACCGTCCCGTTTTTACTCTTCTTCATTATATTTGACTTGTATTCGTAAATACTTGTATACATCGTTGCACCACGCATCTGCCTTAGAAATCTAATTTGTTTTATCAGTCCACTTTACTCGGCTTTCCCTAATGCATGCCTTTCACATACACAGGGTTATATCAGAACTTTTGGAATGCGTGTCAACATAATATTCCATCTCGTGTGTTATGTTGGGTTAGGTAATCCGAGGAAAATTTTGGCACATATTAAATCTTATTTCTTTTGTACGTTTAGCTTAGAATGATATTTTAAACAATTTAGAAATCTATTAAAAGCTAACATGTGCAACTTGCAGTGTAATCCTGAAAGGGTTTTCCATCAAAACCGTTAAACATTTTCTGTTTATGAACATGATGTAGTATTTCGTGTAAGAATGTTCGGTTTTGTGAATTTGTCGTGTGCGCAGTCACGCGAGGGGTATAACTATAACACTCTCCCCTTACTGTGTTGCTCTTTCCCCTGCACCCTCTACCTACTGTATACTGTTATTACTGTGCATTTGTAAAAGAAAATATATTTGTGAATTCCGCACAAGTATCTCACGCCAACATATGATTTCTAAGAACTCTGCATAAAGCCCGGTCAACGCCGGGGACATCAGTTAGTTTAATATAAAGTAAAGCAATTCTATGTTATAATGTCCCATCTAAAAATTATACCTACTGTACGTACAGCCTATCTAGCATTAAATAGTACATTATAGCTCTGTATGTATATTGTATAGCTCGAGAATGGCGCCCACTGCGTACAAAGAAATACATTTCAATGCTCGTATTTAGTAACACGGTATACCGCCTTATTCTCTGCAGGTAGCCATTTTATGAAAACGGTCGCTTTGTAAGTTCAGTCTTTATTGTAATGTTAACCAGATCTTGGCATGAAAGAAATACTTCATCTTGAATGTTAAAATGAATTTATATAAAATGAATGAAATTCAAAAAAAAGAATTGAACAAAATTATTTATTTGGTCTCACGGTTTTTAGGTGCACACAAGAATCTCCAAAGGTTGTGGCTTCAATGGGGTTGGTGATGATCACGATTTTCAGTATGAATTTGTAAGGAGATCTATAGTGAGGTATATTATATGTGATATTTATTCAGTAGCTAGGATGCTAGGCTTGCAGTGGGATCGATTGAGTTCGATAGATTTTTTTTAAATACAAAAATAGTTATGCTTCATGGATGAGTTGCTTCTACAAATTTAGAAATTCCATGTTAAATAATTTGATTCACAGTTTCTTCACGCCAACAAAGTATTGAATTAAGCATAAACATAAACTGGTTATTGGTTTCGTTATAAATCCGGAGGTCGGGGTTCACATCCCGACGTGAAGATTTATTTCAAAAACTAGAGCTGTTACGGAAAACAGGTTTATTTTTGGAATCAGCCCATCAAAAATATCAAAAAAGCTGCTACTTTTCGTTGAAAAATAATCTTTCAAGCTGTATAATCAATTCAACTTGCATATAATCTTAATTATTACTCATTTTCAAGGAAAACCCTCGTATTTTCCTCCATTACCAATACTATCATTCTATTAACCCATTAGTGTCGTACGTCTCTACTATTTCTGTTCCTTCTCTCTTACATCCGAAAAGAAACTTTATGTTATATCAACAGCAGTAAATTCATAATGTATCTTTAGAACTGACTAAAAATCTAGATTTATTTGTAACCATTTTATTAGAATCTGCTTGAATATCAAATAAACATTTTTAAATCCACAAATTTAACTTCCTTGTCGTTTAAAAAACATAACATTTTACTTTTAATGCTATTATTCAATTTCAAATCGCCTTTATATTTATGAAAGCTTTCTTAGATCTGAGAATATTTTGCGAAACTAATATAAGTTAATATCAGACTAACTTTATTTTGTAAGGAATCGTTTAATCTATAAAAATATCACAAGTGATCAAGACTACCATGTGCCTATTTTGTAGTCAGTTTTAATTTAATTTATTAAATCACGCACGCACTGGCGGACATTTACGCATTTCTCTAAAGTTGGTATACATTACAGCAGTTACTATACGCATTGAATTTCTGTCTTTTCCAATCGTTATTTTGCTCCGTTGGTAGTTATTGACTCCAATTTCTGGAAAGAATGTTCATTCCTCAGTCAAGCCAAGTTTAAAAAAAAGAAGTAAATTGCAAAATATCATTTTCAATGTCTTTAAAAAATTATAATTGTTTCTGCATCATATTACTTGGTTATGTAATAAAAATGTCTCTAAGACCCACATAAGTAAAATTTTCTAAAACCGCAAGTAATCACCTGAAAGCTTTCGTCCAAAGCACTCTTGCAAAATAACGAAACATTTATATAACTTAACATAATTGGTGTAATTACAACTCTCCCGAGGTTTGGCGTTGCTCCTGGAGGTACAAACGCATGTGTAATTAGTAATTGTGTGTTTAAACAGTTTACTTGCCTCGTAAAATCCGACAGAAATAATAAGCAACTAGTACTAATTACCGCCATATATTACAAAAGCAGACTTGAAAAGACCCGCATTGACCCAGAAATGGTAAAAAAATATGGCTGTCAATGTTACTGCGCTTCCAATGTACTTCTCACATTTCTTGAGTCACTTCGTAACAATGTTTTACTAACTATTCGTTGGATAAATTGAGATCGAAGAAATAATTGTTACTTTTTGCAAATCGTTGACAATTTATTTACATCTTGAAACATTTCAAAACTGTTCCATTTTACTTCCCACGTTTTGGAGACACTTTATAACAATATTGTATTTACCATTCTCTGTAAGGATTGAGATCAAAGAGATGTTTGCAACTTTTTTGCGAATTGCAAGCCTTTTATTTGCATTTTGCGATGTACTTCCAAAAGGCTTCGAACGCCCTGTTGATTCCCCATACACCAGACCGCCCGACTATTTGGCGCCCCATTTCTTTCAGACAAAGTGCTTTCGAGACATAAGAAATATACACCATCATTCCAAAAGGGATCATTACTGTATGTACTTCAAATACATTAAAAATACCAATGGGAGAGCTTTTTTGCTCAGTTACAAACGACTATTTTGTTTCATTTTCTCGGTTGAGCTGCTACAAAGTGCGTATATTTTTCGATAGAGGTTCCAGCGTCGCGACACATTATTGGCTAAGAGCTTTCATTCGGCGTTCAAATAGCAGATTAGTTTAGGGTAGCTTTCTTTTATTTTATGTTCTAACGTCTTTGCACATGGCCAAGTAATCATCTCCAAGTGGGTCATGTCCTTGGTATCTTTATCTATTCATTTACTTACTTATTTTATGACGATTCTTAATGGTTTCACGCCTACAAAAAAATCTTTATTATAATAATAACATCTAAATTATAATATATATACAACGAAATTTCATAAAATTAGATGCTGAAAAGATTTGGGGAGGGACGAATTAACCCGGTCAGCAAAAATGGTAACCAATGATGTTACAATACATGTTTTTTTTATTTTTATAGTGAATACCTCACAAGAGTCCCAACTGCTCCCGTCTGGAGCCAGTGAGACTATGGCATCCCCAATTGGGGGATGTTGTGAGGCTGAAGGTAAGTGGGGAAGGGAAAGAGGAAGGTGGGGAAGTACCTGGCTATTCAGATCTAGTCACTAAACACGGCTAAAGCCATTTGGAGCAACGTTTCAATATATGTAGACGCGCTGTAATCTCAAAGTGGCTAGCGAAAAGTACGTCGAAAGCTAGCATTCGATGTCGTAGTTTTAGTACTTAACTGTCACGCGTCACGTAAGGTCGTTCTATTTAAACTGCATAAAAAATTTCCAAAACGCCCTTGTACGATGAAAAAATGTTTTCATTACACGGCAAACGCTAGTAAAAGCCAAGAAATAAGATTTCATTTGTAAATATGGGCAAATTATTTTATAACTATAAAAAAATAAATGATTTCTTTTGTTTCCCGAAGATTTTCAGCGCCATTGGAGAAAGTGAGATAGCGAACATAGCAACATAATATGTGGTCCTGTACAGTATCCCGTGTTCGTCTCACAGCGTAAGCGTACCTTGAATGTAGTACTCAAGGAAAATACGAAAACGCCGCCCTTATCGCTTGTCATACACGAACCATGTGTGAATTAAAAATTAACTGGAAACATAAGAGTGTTTCTTATTTACCACATTTTATCTTAACTTTGTGAGAAAATAACAAGTCTAGATTGTATTGAAACGTCAATGGTTATAGCATTTCCATTATTCTTATGCTCAGTGGTGTCTCTCACCCAGGCAATACTGACAATACCTACGTACTCTATAAGTTGAAAAACAATGACTTTTTATATTTATTTTTATAAAACTATATAGGCTATTTTCTCCTAGCAAGAGTGATAATCGGTCCAAAGTCAAGGAATTTAATTCCGTGACTTTGGTGGAGGTAGTAGAATTAAAATATTCGATTCGAGTAAAATTGGTCCACTGTAACACATATTTCAATAGCACCCAAGGAAAATGAAAAAAAAATCAAAGAGAATTAAATCTTATTTCCTTATTACCTATTTGAATTACAAGAACATTATTTTCTTCTCGCCTTCTTTATGCTTCTCTCTTTCTGAAATTTGCCTTCTTCAATATTCTCTTTTTAAATATAATATACAATCATGAAAAAATATATTATTTATAAAATATATTTATACACCATATTAAGTAAATATTACTGCTTTTAAAAATACAAGTATACCCACGCACTGATTTTGTGAATTTTAAAAAAGTCTATTTTAATAAACTTTTTTCTCTAGCTGTATGGTAATCATCAAGTAGAATACACATAATGTGTATAAAAACCTGAAACTGAGTGCTAATATTTAAAAAATAGTATTATTGATGTTGTTGTAACCGAAAACCTTTTATTTATTTGTCGAAATTTTTTGTATTACGTTCTTCAGGAAATCTAACATCTTACTTCATACTAAATTTCCTAAAAATCTTCATACAAAAATCAAAAAATTTGGAATACAATTAAAAATCGTTTTAGACTAAGCAATATCTATCAATAATGTAGAATTTTTCAAACTTATCATTCCATCATACACAAAAGTTACGAGCTGTCACTATACAGAGTTTTGATTTAAGTTACCACTGACAACAACACTAGCGAAACCGGGCCAAATCTAAAACAGGTTAAGTATGTTAGTTGTAAGTCTTTGAGTCACAATTGTAAATATGTATGTCATCAAGTTAGCAAGTCTTAATCGTAAGTAAGTCACTAGCCTTAAGTATTAGATGTAAGTCACTAGTTATTATTAGCACCCATGAGGAAATTTTCCATCAAAATGGCGCTAAACAATCAGCCAAGTATTACTTTAATTACATATTACTTTATTACCGTCCTTTTTTTGTGGCTTTTACAGATAAACGGTAAAAATTGTGGATAAAAATATTACATATTTATTGTACGTAACTGAACTGTCTCGGTAACAATCTTTTATATTTATTATTTATTTATTTATTTATTGGGTGATTAGTATAGCGCCGCTTTTGTGAGATATCACCTCGGGGGCGCCTGTTAAGTGATAAACTAAAGATGTCCACTGACTCGGTATAATTATTTCCCTACATATACATATGGTAGTTAGTACCAGAATTTCTGCACTGAAATAAATTCCGACGTCTAATATTACGTAGGGGAATCCAAAAGCTTATCAATGCAAGCAAGTTAGGACTATCTAATGCATCATTTAGAATTCTACATAGAAATACAAAGTCAGTGAAAATCCCCTGTCAGACAATTTAAGCATATTCATTTAATTTAAAAGAGTGTTAGTTAGTTCATCAAAATTGCCGGAATAACCATTTAAATCTAGAAAACGTAAGAATTTATTTTGTTTAAAATTAAACAATAACTTTGTAAACATCACTTATAGGTAAATACTTAATGCCGACCAGGCTTCGCTACAACCGTAGCTTCATCAGGGCAATATATAGCTACGGTTGTAGCGAAACCCGGTCGGCATTAAGTATTTACCTATAAGTGACGTTTACAAAGTTATTGTTTAATTTTAAATTATAATGTCACATCACAAAGTAACCGCTTCATATGAAGAAATTTATTTTGTGTTCTTAAATAGGATATTAAATTTATTTATTTTTTTGTTTAATTACACTAATATTTATTTTAAATAATAAGAGTATTTACTCATTGTTTACAAAAAAGCTTGTTATGTAGAATACATCTCTACAAATATATGTAATAAAAAGTCATTAATAATTTTTTTTAAATATGTATAGTATTATATCATTGTCAATTTCAGTAAACCCAACATTGAATCTGTTGACATTGTTAGCAAATTTGAAATATGAAGTAAAAGTGTAAACTTTTGATCCTGAAAACATTTTAGGATGGGAAAATATCGAGGCATAAACGTGTCGTAACAAAATTTCTAAAAATAAAGTATTAATTACTTACTGTGTTGAAAACAAAGCATTGCAAAATATTCTAGTTATTCTCTTTCCGGTCAGAATTGTATTCATAAAACTAATTGACTGCACTTTTGTTTGGCATCTCCACCACGGGTGCTTAAATGCATATCTAATGAGGCGTGAAATGCATTCACTCGAGAAACGGCTGCAGTCTAGGCTCAAGATCACTTTCAGCGAAATATTGCTCCCAATTGCATCCCTTAGAAATGCATCTATCACATCGGTGCAACGAGGAAAAGCTTAAAGATCTGCGGAGGGCTTTCAAAAGATAAAATGGGTACAATTTCAATAAATTTTCTTTTAAGTGGGATTCGTGAATTTATGCATCAAATCTTCATAAAACTTCTCTCGTGAAGAGGTTTGGGGAGGTTGGGGGGAGGCAGAGAGGAAATCGAGAGTCATAATCGATGTTTTTATCTCTCTATATGAATGGTATTTGCCAATAATTGGCAAAAAGTTCTTAGAAAACATCACTTTGAATCTTTAATTTCAAGGCCGACTACAGCATTGATTTTGAAGTATCACGTGATTAAGTCAATGCCATCGAGCAACGATACTTTTTGTTGATACTTGTTGAAGCACATTAAATAAACACAGGGATTAGACTGTTTTAAACTGTGAATTTTACTTAGCGATAACTTGACTTTGTATTATTCTGCGACGGAATTTCTTGCGATTTGTACAGTATCAGAAATTGAGTACAAATAAGTATTACTTAAACTTACTTCAGGGACTAATTATATCTATAGTGATTTATTTTTGGAATACTGTGCCGTGTTGTGTTCCTCTTTCTTTAGCCAAGCATACAGAGAGCTTTCGTCACGTTTGCCCGATGATGGACACTGTTATATAGTCCGAAATGTTGGCTAAACAAGGATAAAGCGCGACACAAAATGCCCAAAAAATAAATCACCCTTATACTTTTGGCCATGGAAATCTCATATCGTGTCTGACAAATGACTAATTCTAACGAAGTATATTCTCAAACCGTGTCTGACAAATGACTAATTCTAACGAAGTATATTCTCAAACCGTGTCCGACAAACGACTAATTCTAACGAAGTATATTCTCAAACCGTGTCTGACAAATCACTAATTCTAACGAAGTATATTCTCAAACCGTGTCTGACAAATGACTAATTCTAACGAAGTATATTCTCAAACCCAATCGGATTTGTTTTTAAATCGAAACAAATTTGAAGCCCCGCCCACTTGACAATATTCAAACATAACAACCAATTAAAGTCCGTGTTTTACCGCATTCAAGCATTATTTGTCCGTCCAAGAGCACCAAAAACAAATTACCTTAACACCAAAATCAATTGAGTGTTTCCAGTCAATTAGAGCTTCGAAAGCTCAGCGGTCCACAGAACGCTATACAGACTAGATGCATTAGAGACCAGAGACAGGGTCTTCGCTTTGCTGACTCTGTGTATCGTTGTTAACTGGATTACTGCAGCACAGACAAACTATCTAACTAGAGTGGTCAGTCAGATTTATGACCACAAACTCGATAAACAAGCTGAAACTTGCGCTTTTGGTGTTCATTTTGATACGTCGGGCTTAAAAAGTCAAAATGCAAGGCTTTATAATGGCTACACGCTACTATTAGATGGTGTTTTTGAGAGGTGACAGTTTTCATTCAAACAAAATTAGCTTGCAGAACTATAATTCCAATGGTCACTGGGTAGATTAGTCTCACTGCTGAATCAAATCGCTTTATTATTAACATTCGGTGTTATTTCATTTAAATGTATTTATACGCTTAAAAGGGATTTTATGTAAAGGTGATAAGTCACATCATAAGTAGGTGTACAGTGTACACGGTAGTACATCTATATTATGTAAATTTAACAAAAGAATGGTAAAAATTAAAGGTACACAATTTTTCCAAAACTTATCTAATCAAACCAAATATAACACAATTTAATTAGAATGTACGAGTATATTAAATATGTTATTAGTTTTACTAAATAGATTTTTGTTGTATGATAATTTGATAATGTAAATACTTGCTTTTATCATCGTTGTTGTTTTGTTTTATTATGTATAAGTATAAAACAATAAGAAATAATAGCCATCACTTACATCTGTCTTTCAGTACCCGATGTAATAATTTAAAAGCATTAAAAAAACAAATATTTAAATATATAAATGTTTCTGAATTGTAAACATATTTAATTTGGAAAATCTATTTAATGAATAATTTCGCAGTCATTATTGACATATAAAAACCTCAATTAACTATTATTTCCAACGATTCTCAATCCAATAAACCCTTATTTACCCTCACATCTTTGTTCTGCATACATTTGTTTGTTTGTTGCTCTCAACGTCCCAATATTGGGTAGCTCGCTGCCCACATTCCCGCCGCCCCACCCTACGTCCCTTTGCTCTAATAAGAACACGGTATGAATATTTTATTGAGTTTGTTTCGCCATATTGAACCCGAAGGTGTTACTAGCACAATAATTATGTAATACATTGAAGAATATATTCGAATAAATGTTCTGTTCTGTAAGGCCATTAATTACTTATATTGTAACCAAAGTTTAGTTCAGTAGGGGAGTCAATTAATTATTGAAAGTATTAGGTATTATATTCTTGGCGCTGGGCCCAAAGGTCGGTGATTTAAACTCTCGAAGTGCACATAAAAAAACGCAATGATTTATTCCCATTGTCTTTCGTTTTGAATTGCGGCCAAACTGTTTCGGTTGAAATAGTCTGGAGATATGGTATATTACATAAAATAGTTTTTTTTTTTTTAACCAATTTTTGAATTTCTAATTTTTGAATAAGTGAATATATATTATGCAAATCAAATAGGTATCTTGCTTTCCAATTAACACTATAATGGAAAACGTTATAAAAAGACTCGAAAGTTTTTCTACCTTAGTAATAGCGTTTAGTTTTGCGTTTTCATTGACTAGTGATTTCGTGTGAACATTGAATTGATTGAAGATAAATTTAACATTAAATTGGTGGAAATAACATCTTAAATATACATTGGCACATGTTTCAATTGCAAATAAATTTCCACAGATTTTATCCACACAACTCAACCGAATAATTCGCTCTGCTTATACTATTTCGAACGTTGGGTTTGTAGAATGATTTAATAATGAAAATCGTGGAATTTCAAATGAACATATTGTAATAATATAGCTGTGAAAATTTCATAATAATATAGCTGTGAAAACGTGGTAATAATATAACTGTGAAAACATTGTAATATTATAAGCGGTAAACGGTGAAACTTTGGAGCACGTGGACGAAATTGTGTAGTTGGAAAATATGTTTACCAGAAACGGAAGAGAATTGACAGAAAGGTGAATGCTAGTAATTCAATAACAGGTAATCTGCAATGCTCAAATCATCCGCTGGCGCTAGTGAATTGGGGCTCATGCCAGCTGTCAATCTTTATTTATTTCTATGCAGGAACTACAGTTATTTTACAAAACTTTATTTATTATGCCTTTTATCCTAGAGAACGTCCGGATAACGGTCTCAAGCAATGAACAGAAGAGTGTTTTTGCTATAAAAAGAGATAAATAATATAAACCGACAAAAATTCCCCTTTGCAATAAACATTTTCTTCCAATAGAGTTCATGATATCCCAGGAATCCGATATAATTGTAAAAACAGTCTAATTTCAGCAAAACTACATTTTTACCACACAAATTACTTTTAACTTTCTTCTTCTGAGAAACTCGTCCGAAAATTGTTATTTCTTTCGTACGCAACCAATCTGAAATTTTACAAAAAACTTATTTCTCATCTTATTCTGTAATAAGTGTGTGTTGATATAAACTACTTACTTCCCAATTAAGTACTTTTCCATTTCAATTTTTTTAATATTCTTGACACTCCATCCACCTATAAATCAACCATTTTTTTAAATGTCTTTAAACAGGATGGCTTCACATATCTGTAATGTCATGTAAAACAGTGTTCCGCAAACTTTTTATGTTCACGGTACACCTAACTAATCAATAAATTTTAACGGTACACCAAAGAAAAAAAAACAAGGTAAATTTTGGATAGGATTGGCTGGGCTTATTACGAATAACGGCGAACTTTGAGATTAAACTACGAAAGCTGCATGTCATCATAATTTAAAAAAACATCCCAGGTTTTGAATGGTTTGTTTGGCAAAGCAGGGTTTGTCTAGCCGGGTTTGTGTAATTATGATTGATATTTATCACATAACAGTGACAGAATGACCGCGAACTGTCACCGAATCGGTGCGAGAAGTGAATTTTAATTTTACGCAATTGATAATTAAAATGCTTCTTTTTCCGCCGCCACCAAGCCAAAAAGTTTCCTTTTATAGTAATTACGGCATATCTAAAGTTTTTTTCTAAAAATTATTCGTAATAAGCGTGGCCACTCCGAACCAAAATTTACCAAAAACAATATTTTATTAATATTTATTATTAAAATCAATATAACATGAAAAGATGTTTAATGCGAAATGTGGGCCTGTTTAACTGAACACAGACGATCAAAATTTGGAACAATCGTTGATAACGCTGCTCGCATCTCTTCGTCGATCGTCCTCAGGCGTTCTCTTTTTTTTGACTTTATCGTTGTGAGAGTTGAAAACCCCAATTCGCATAAATAGGTCGTAGCAAATGGTAATAGAATTGCAATAGCTCGCTTTGACAGGAGTGGATACTCATTTTTTGCGTGGAGCCAAAAATATGCTAACTCTGTTTCAGAAAATTTTAATTTTAGTGTCCGATCAGTTTTAAGCTCCATGAATCTGATTTATTCCTGCTCGTTTATTGGTAAATGTCCAAGGGAAATGCTTTCCGAAAATGGATTTCTTACCCAGTCCATAGGTTGCAGGTCACACTTAGGAAAATATGAGTTCATTTTTTCTGCTAACAGCTCCAAGTGTTTCACTATCAAAGCCACCTCCGGCCGCCGCGCCGCACAGAAAAGTAAAGACCGATTTACAGAGCACTTTGTGAGAAGTGACGCGGGACTCGCGGCACACTTACAAATGGCCACGGCACACCAGTGTGCCGCGGAGCACACTTTGCGGAACACTGATGTAAAAGACCTCTTAATACACTAGCGCTATCTACTTAGAGTTTTCAGATTACCGACCATTAACGGAGTACTGAATTAAAACTACTAAAAAGGCAGTTGATTGTTCAGTTGGCCCTGAGGAAACAATTTCCCTCAGGGTCTATGTCATCTTTGGGGATGCTGTGTGAAGGTATTTTTAGGGAGATGAGGTTCTGGGAAGGAAAACGGTATGATAGGTGGGTAGGAATCTAGGGATCAGAGTGTCCCACTCTCGCTCTTGCTCAAGGCGATGGATCGATATACCAGTTGGAGATGTCAAAGGATCTTCCCAAACCAGCCTCTTCTGATCTGGCACACAACGCAGCTGGTGGGCAGGATTATCAACAACGTGGTTGGTTATCGAATAAATGGTTTTGGGGCGGCGGTACCTAAACCCTCATCCCAAATTTATAACGGGAGACAATTATTCAAGAGTTGTAATAACTAAAAGTACGCATTTAATGTACAGTGTATTAAGTGTACAGTTAGCATGTATCAGAGCAGGAAACTGTGAAAAACTTAGTTTGTATTTTTTCATTACGCTTTATACTTACATCATGTACAAACATTGCAATACAATATAAAATAAAGAAGCTTTTTATCTTGTCTGCCTTCCTTTGCAGTGAAACTATTTGTTAGAATTCTAAGCATTTAGATATTCGTAATGATGTTTTGAACTAACCGTGATTAGTCAATAAATAAATATAAAGGTACTAATACTAACACGCATGAAAGTGGCTTGTTCTGATACACACTCGCACAACCAATGTGTTCTTACGTGTGAGTGTGTACAAGCAATATATATGTCCTGTTTGGTGATAATATATGCCAAGAGCGAGGAAACAAGGTAATGGATTGATATGCAAATCTCAAGGAACATTTCCTTTATGTAAATTCCGCGCTGCAGAAATGTTAACTTCTAATACGCAATGTCTAAAAGTCACTTTCTTAACTTAACTTAGTTACACAAGACATAAGTTATCTAAATGCTGATTTAAATACTGTTAAGTTCATTTCTTTTATCAAATCGGACAAATCAATCAAAGCAGAAATTAAATTTCCAAGGTCCCTTTTGTGCTGTGATTTAACTTTTAAGTTTTTAAATTCTTAGACTTAGTTCTCAAGTCTGGTTTGAAAAATTCCCAAATTTCAGTAGTAAAAGCAGTCGCCCTATTAGTGGAAGACCCCAGTTTCTAGTTTTTTCATAATCAATTTTTCGCATGAGTTATTTTGATAATTTATTTGTTTCAATATATGATATTTCGTACGTAAATACGTTTAAATGTATTAGTTTCATCTAAATTAACACAAATATCGGCGGTTCGAAATTAAAACAGATTTTCAAATCAATTCATAAATATTTGAAAAAAAACATAATTGATAAATATTTTTAAAACCCATTTTTGGATATTATATGTAATAGAAAATTAAATTTGGAACAACCCATTTCTTTTCTGTAAAGAATATGCAAACATGCAATTTTATTTCCATCAAATATAATATTCGGTCTTTTAGATTGTATGAGATAATCGATAATATTTGATTTATATTGTTTACACATCGCTCTTTAAGCATTATTTTCTTGTTGAATGTAAATACTCCTCCCACAAACACGAGCTCCTGGTGCTCACCTTATGGAGTAGTAGAAAAATAAGGAAATAATTGCATACTGTTATAACTGGAAATATTATATTATTTTATAATAAACAAATAAGTATAAAATATACATATACAAATAAAGATAATAACAGTGAATAACGTTAAATATGTTTGGAAGATTAAAAGTTTATTTGTCCGGTTATGAGTATCGTACTGAAAACGTGTGATTTTAATATTTTTATTCATAATTGTTGATTTTAAAAACGATTTTGGCAACGCGATTATAACATATAAAATGCGAAGGTCTGGTAAGACGGCCACCATGCCTGTACTGGACACTTACGCCACACAGTGGGCTGAAAATCGCCTTACACAGAGATATACTACTATTTATTTGTATTTTTGACATACTTCGTGTTGTGGCGCAACATGCGATTTTTTTTTTAAATCCTCAAAGTTGAAAAAAACACTTTTGAATGTTGATGATTCATTTTAATGCGTAAATGCTTTTAGGCTTGCAGTGTAAATAAAATATTGTAAACTAGACAAAGCATACTCATATGTAAAGCATTTAAGCATTAAAATGAATCATCAACATTAAAAAGGGTTTTTTTCAACTTTGAGGATTGTGAAGTTGCGCCAACATTAAAAAGGGTTTTTTTCAACTTTGAGGATTGTGAAGTTGCGCCACAATACGAAGTATTTCAAAAAAATAAAAATAAATAGTAGTATATCTGTGTGTAAGGATAGAATGGCCAACCTTATGATTCCAGAGATTATTTTTAATGTCAGTGCCATACATATTTTTCTTAAAAAAATGATAACTCCTTCATTTGTTCACGCAATTACTTCATACGAAATTTTATATCATAGTAATGATCAGCAGAATCCATTTCTAGCCAAAAAATACTATTGAAAATTCAAGTCTCTATGTCTATGAAAGGCGATTTTCAGCCCACTGTGTGCCAGTGACATTGACTGTAAAAAGGGGGAGGGTTTGCAATGAAATACAACTTCATGAAAGTCGTAGGACAATTGACTGATTGGGCCATTGTTTGCGTATTTATTGGTCTAAAATTTAACAGTTTCTACAGTGCAGCAACTATTTTTATCTCTAAAGAGGATGCATGAGAGTATTAAGGAACCAAAAAATTAAACGAATTTTAATTATTATTTTTCGGAATAACTTATTGAGTAAAACCTCAAATTATAATATTTTTTAAATATTGAAGACAATATTAGTGATTCTTAAACGCAAATCTGAAACAGAAAAATCAGAAAAGGAAACGTTGGTAGTTCTTATTCGAAGTATGATACAGTTAAAAGTGACCGATGAGGATAGGGTCCCATTAGCGCAGTTGGTAGAGCATTGTCCCGGAAAGACAAGGGTCCTGGGTTCGAGTCCCAGATGTGACCGTTTCCTTTTCTGATTTTTCTGTTTCAGATTTGCGTTTAAGAATCACTAATATTGTCTTCAATATTTAAAAAAGAATTTTAATTACTACGGTCAGATCCCATTTGACACATGATACGTGTCTGGTGATAAACCTCATAAAGGATTTAGCATCGTAAAATGTGTGATAACAGATAAATATTGACAATTATTATTTAGGTACATCCATCTGCTGTCCGGTACAATGCCATCACGCGATGCTTCGCGACGTCTTCGCCGCAGAATTTGTCGGCAAATTTAAAATGTCACATTTTAAATCGTTACAAGGATTACATAAAAATACTTTAAATGTCGTAATTTTTTCCAGAATAAAAGGGAATGAAAAAACCCTATAAAGATTTAAAAAAAAAATTCAACAAAATAACAAAATTTAAAGGAACTGAGTAGTTAAATAAATTAATGAAAACTTTACATATTTTTGGAAAGGAAATTTCCCACCTACCACCAAAGTACCTGTATTATTATAAATCTATCAATATATTACATTATTAGAAATAAAGGTAAATGTTACGGATTTATAAATTCGATTTAAATCAAATAATCAACTTCAATTAACCAGTTTCAAATCGATTAATCTCACTAAAGGAACACATTTCAAAGAATAATTATTAAGGTCTGTGATTGAAATGTTCAATTAAAAATCGAGGCCTTTCAAATGCCCTAATCAAACAAAAATCAGAAATATTTTACATGAATTAATAATCCCCAAATCCGAGGCAGGATTTTTGTTCCTTAATTGAGGTAAACTAAGGACTTAATTTAGCTTACAATCAAGGATTAGCAAATTAATTTCCCAGGCCAGGACCACATCATTAATCATTCAAATGTTGTGTTCAGTATTTTGTAAACTTGTTTAAAATTATGCCATGTAATTAATGGGTAGGAAAATAATAATTTGAGCTGAAAATTCAATCAAAGGCGGGCGGGATCCACTTGACTGGATTTAACACCTCGCACAGCTGCGATCAAGGGATCGATCGAGTGCGTTGGATAATTATAAAAAGTAATTAATATACATTATAAACATAATCATCCTGGCGTTTAGTTACTTCGTCGAACTGAGTTTTTACTTAATATTCTATACAGAGTTTTTGTAGCTGTAAGTATACCCGTTACCTGACAACAAATTCCGTTTTTTTCTATTTTAATGCCAACTACTTTCAGACGTTTTTCGTCTGAATTCTTCCTTCTTTTACTAAAATTGAATATTATTTATTTTTATTTGAGGCGATGATGACATAACTCCTTATACATACATTTATTTCTGTGTTGAAACCTTTCTGTATAGAAATCCCCCCCCCCTAATTACATTGCTTTCTGATACATTTGCTTTCCCATTTTCTCGACAATTTGGCTTTTTTTAATTGAAAGTCTAAAAATTTGTATCAATTGATAGATAAACAATAAAACATTTTTTGTTACAATTTTCAAGAATGTTTGTTTACGCTTAGTTTTAAAGAATTGGTATTGAGCCCAGGTTTAACATTTAAGTAGGGATATGAATCACCCTAACAAATACGCTATGGTTTAGCATTTCTTAGAGACTGGCCAATTATTTGGATTTGAGCCAAAAGAACTGGCAATTCTTAAAGCCTATTGAGCATGCCTAATTACAGAAGCGATTAAAATGTATAAGCACCCAATTAATATTAATAAAACGACGGGTTAACACGTAAAGCTTCTCGTAACCCAGCTTTAAAGGGTGTTTCCAAGAAGAGGTCGTTGTAACTACGACTTTCGAGATTGGGCAATAACGCATTATGGCACCACAGTAACCCTGGTATTCAAAAAATGATAAAACTCATCACATCTGATGATTTTTGGTCCCAGAAATCCATATAACCCAGCCTCTCCAGGTTGGCCAGAACCTTGTACATGAAATAATCTCTTAACTGAAGCCCTGCTACCAGAGAATTTGTTTTCACACACCGTCTTAATGGCTTAGTCCCTCCCCCCCACCCTGTAGATGTGTATGAAGAACAAAATTTGTTTGCTCCATGTTCTTTCTTAGCAATATATCTGATTTTCTGCAAAAGCATCAAAAAGATCCAATTTTACTGTTTTTAAATAATTAATCAAAACTACTAATTTCGGTTGTGGGTCCGTCTGTGGGTTTTATATAAATATATAATTTTTATTTTATTCATTTCAAGGATCCGCTAAACTGCCAAAGCAGTTTGTCATCAGGTCAATAACACAATATTAATTATAACACTAAAGCACACATATAACGAGAAGCCACAATATAGAAAATAGCTATGGAAAAATAACATTTCTAGTGATTACATACAAAGGCGCAAAATAGACGGATAGATATAACACAGTCAACATACTTAAAGGCACACTACATGCTGGAACATATCAGTGATTGTAACTTTGGTTCAATGAACCCGAGTTGAAGGTAACGTTCGTTATAATCTACACTTTCTTAGATGGCATAAACTTAATTATTTTATGAAAACACACTTTTTGCGAGTTATGTTTTAAAATATTAAGACAAATTATTTGTATGTAACAATTATTTTAATAATTATTAGCCTGAAACACTCATCCACATTGAAAAAAGATAGATCTCCTGATAAAAGATAGACGTTACAAGTAGTATTTGTTGAATGAAACACTAGTATATATTGAATTATTTCGCGGATAAAAGATAAGCCGCCATAGCTCAGTGGTCAGAGCTGTCGACCGGAAATCGAAAGGACACGGGTTCAAGTCCCGTTGGCGTCATGTATCTTTTATCAGAAGATTTTTCAATGTGGATGAGTGTTTCAGGCTAATAATTATTGCTTATAAAATAATTGTTACCCTTTGTGCTATGCATAAAAAATCTTGTCTTAAAACATTAGTTAACCAAAAAAATAATATTATTATTTTTCGGAATAATAACTTATTGAGTAAAACCTCAAATTATAATATTTAAATATTGAAGACAATATTAGTGAATCTTAAACGCATGTCGATGAGGCTCGCTATCCATCACATCGCCAACCCTTCGGTGGCGCAAAGAGGAGGAAGGAACTCGAACAATGTCGAATTGGTACGTGGAATATTAGAGGAGGTATGGAAAGAAAGATGAATGAATTGTGTGACACGATGGTTAGCAAATGTTTGGACATACTTTGTGTAACAGAGAGTATGAAAAAAGGGAGCGGTACAATGCAGCATAATGATAGGCTCATCATTTGGTCTGGGAGACCAGATACAGAGAGGGCGTGTCAGGGTGTTGCAGCACTACTGTCTCCCAGAATGATTGAATGTATGTTGCAGTATGAATGTGTAAGTCCGAGAATAATGTGGATTAGGTTCAAAATCGGTTTGACAAGGGTGTTTCTTGTTGTTTGTTATGCCCCTGTCAATTCTGAGAGTGACGAAGAGAAAGATGATTTTTGGACTGGTGTGAATGATGTGATGAGACTGAAAAATATTAATGAAAGGATTATAATGGCAGGCGATTTGAATGGGTGGGTAGGAATTAGACGTGACGGATTTGAATCGGCCTTAGGTATGTTTGGGGATAAAAGAACGAATGACAACGGGAACAGAATACTTGAAGTATGTTTAGAGTGGAACCTTTTTGTGTCCAATACTTTTTTCGATCATAAAGGTATCCACCAATATACGTGGGAAAGAGGAAATGAGAGGTCAATTATCGATTTTGTAGTAATTGACTCTAGGTTGAGAGCCGTTACCGAGGACACGAGAGTTTTCAGAGGGGCAGAGGTTGAAACTGACCACTTTCTGGTGGTGTCGAGAGTAAACCTCTTTCGCGGTTGGCGCTCTAAAGTGAAAACGGTACTAACTCCAACAAGAATCAAAATAGAAAAACTACAAAACGATAATGAGAGGAGTAAGTATGTGAATTGTGCAGAGATGAGATTGAATGAGAAAAAAATGGATGGTCTAAGCATAGACGAAACATGGAACCACATAAAAGTGAGTCTTTGTGAATCTGCTAGAGAGGTGTGTGGAATAAGTACGCAAGGTAGAAAGAAAGGTGATGCATGGTGGGATGATGATATTAAAGCACTGGTCTCAGAGAAGAAGAAAGCATGGTTATGTCTGATTGCGGCTGGCAGTGCTTCCAGCGAAGAGAAGGATCGAGCGAAAGAAGTATATAAGGAATGTAAGAAAAAAGTAAGAGTTGGAGTGAAAGAACGAAAGAAACGCCTGGAAGAGGAAGAAGGAATGAAAATGACAAACCATTTCCAAGAAAACATTAAGTTGTTTTGGAAGGAAGTCAAAAGGTCCCGGTGTGGCCCTGAAACCGGAAGCATGAAAGTAATAAAATCGAAAGATGGAAAAATGTTGACGAATGAGGAAAAAATAAAAGAGAGATGGATGAAGTATTTCGAGGAAGTCTTTGAAAGCGAAGTGAGTGACAGTGATTCTAGCGGCGAATCAGATATGAACGATGATGGACTGAATGTTACCGAAATTAGCATGGATGAGATAGAAAGATCAATTAAGTATATGAAGAATGGTAAGGCTGTCGGTTTCGACAATATTGCTGCTGAATATTTTAAAGGAGGTAGCCGTATAATTCTCACATGGTTGTGCAATCTTTTTAACCAATGTTTAAAGGAAGGTTACACGCCTTTAGATTGGAGAAGAGCAGTGATCATGCCATTATACAAAGGTAAAGGGTCACGTATGGAATGTGGGAATCATAGGGCTATTAGCCTGCTAAGTTCAGTTGGCAAGCTGTATGGTAGAATTTTGATTGAAAGGGTAAGAAAGGAAACAAAGGATAAAATATGGGATGTGCAAGGTGCTTTTATGAGTGGAAGGGGGTGCATGGACCAGATCTTCTCATTGCGTATGCTCACCGAGAAGTTTCTGGCAAAAAACCAGAAACTTTTCTGTGCCTTTGTAGATCTACAAAAAGCATACGACCGAGTCGACAGGAAAAAGCTATGGAAGGTGTTGTCCAAGTATGGAGTGAATGCGAATCTGACTCAGGCAATTGCGTCTCTATATGAGGGAAGCGTTGCATGTGTTAGGGTGAACGGTGGTTTTACGGAGTGGTTTGATATCACAAAAGGTGTTAAACAAGGCTGCGTAATGTCACCGTGGTTATTCAATCTATACATGGATAATTGTATGCAAGAATTGAAAGATGTGGGATTGGGCGCGAATTTGAGTAATCTGAAAGTATGTTGCCTGTTGTATGCTGATGATGCGGTGCTGATTGCTAATAGTATGGATGATCTGCAGTCTCTCGTGTCTAGGATGAACGAAGTATGCGTGAAGAATGAGTTAATGATGAATGTAAGTAAGTCTAAAGTAATGGTGTTTGAAAGAGAAAGTACGAAAACAGTGTGTAATATAGCTGTGAATGAGGAATACTTGGAGCAGGTGGATGAATTTGTGTATT